>NW_015659703.1:53311-106332 GCF_001515625.1 Sinocyclocheilus rhinocerous | reverse complement strand
GTGTGTGTGTGTGTGTGTGTGTGTGTGTGTGTGTGTGTGTGTGTGTGTCTCTCTGAACTATTGAGATGTTGAACTTGCAGTACCTCGCATTACAAAGGTATTGTTCTGTTATTCAGAGGAAATTATGCAGAATCTCATCTTAACCTTTTACCAGCTGCATTTAACATGGCAAGAGTCAACATTACATCCAATGGAAGAAGGTTTGTGGTGCACTGAGTCTCTATGGAGACGCAGAAAGAGGTTGTGGGAAAGTGGATGTGAAACACCTGGTAAATCAGGTTCACCAGCACAAACACGGATTTGTAGTTTCACATTTACACGCTTTACCGTTACTGAGTATTACAGATCGCACTAAAGTTGTTCCTTAAAATGAGTGTTATTTGTTCAAATCAGCTGACAATGGCATGCTAGCTGTCAATATCACTTATGACATGAGGCTATAGTTTGATATTCTGCAGATCTACCCGTCTGTAGACGAAACAATCATTTGGAAACCAATATTTTGTCAGCTATGTTTCTATATGCTCGTAAGGATGCCGTATATAGACAACACAGGCTCATTGGAAACAAGCCTTTACTTGCATTTTTGCAAAACTCCAAAAACATACTTAATTAAATGCAGTTTCCAGCTTAAAATAAACCCTCCAATCAGGCAGCTGATGAAAACTTAGGAAGCATATTTAGATGAATAGCTTAATCTTTCAATTATTTCCCACGTGCTTTCTTAAGAGCTCGAGTCATATGTATTTGAACCTATGTTTTATGAATACACTTTGACTAGTATGCAGCGTCACACACTGAATGATGGGAAACGGAGATTTGCTCCTGCACAATGAAAAAAATATATGATCTGATGCTTTTTTTATGCAAATGAGCAGTGACAATGCAAAAACTTCAAATGGGAGTGATGATGGATTATACACTGCTGTAGTTACAAAAGTATCCTCTGCAGAATATATATTTTTAAATTTGCTGAAATGCTCAGTCTTAAAGGTACAGTTCAAACAAAAATGACAGTCATTTACTTTCTTCTGAGGAACATACTGTAAAAGAAGAAGATTTGAGAAATGTTTCAGGGTTTCTTTTTACAAATTTGTTTTTATACTAAACGCAGACAGAAAAGTCTCCCTGTAGTTTTCTGCCAAAATTTGAAAGTGAAGAATTTAAGACTTATTAGGATTGTGAGTTCCAATCCTTGGTATAACCTTGATTGAAGTTTCATTTCAGGCTGTTAAAATTCAAGACTTCTCTCAATCATACTCATGATTTATACATAAATAATTGGTTGGATTGTTTAAAAAAAGACAGAAAGAAAGAAGGAGAAAAGAAAAGTCAAGTCTCTGGTTGAAAGAAAGAAAAGTCTCTATTTGGTTCAGAAATAAGAGGGAAAATAAAAAGGAAAATTGTTTCAGAAGCAAGCAAATTATAACATTTTGGTAAAAGATTATGAAGAATGTGTGTGTGTGTGTGTGTGTGATTGAGTTTGACTAGAGAGAAAGAGAGACATGAATCAGACATTACAACTGTCTTGACTGACTCCAAGAACTGAGTATTAAATTAAATAACACATGGCCAATTACATGACATAATGACCTTGCGATATTAACAATTGCAGCTGTTTAAGGAATAGTTCACTGAAAAATGAAAATCTGCTGAAAATGTACGCACCCTCAGGCCATCCAATATGTAGAATTTGTGTCTTTATCAGAACAGATTTGGAGACATTTAGCATTGCATCACTTGCTCACAATGGATCCTCTGCAGTGAATGGTTGCCGTCAGAATGACAGTCAAAACAGCTGATAAAAACATCACAATAATACACAATTAATGGACTGGAGTCATGTCAATTACTTAACATCTTATGAAGTGAAAAGCTGCATGTTTGTAAGAAACAAATCCATCATTAAAGGTGTTTTAACTTTAAACTGTTGCTTCTGGCCAAAATGCGAGTGCAAAATCCATAATAACACTTCCTCCAGTGAAAAAGTCCATCCACTGTTGTCCTCTCACATTACCAACATATTTGTTTAGAACTGTTTTGGATGGTTTATGCTTGTAAACGTTGCTTGATCTGTGCATATTACTCTTCTGATTCACACAAGACAACTTTTTCACTGGAGAAAGCAATTTTATGGATAGAGGACTTGAAACAACGGTTTGAAGTTAAAAACATCTTAATGATGGATTTGTTTATTTTTATCACAAGACGTTAATTACTTGTGTATTATTATGATGCTTTTATCAGCTGTCAATCTGATGGCATTCTTTCACTGCAGAGGATCTTGGTGAGCAAATGATGTAATGCTAAATTTCTGAAAAATCTGTTCCAATGAAGAAACAACTTATCTACATCTTGGATGGCCTGAGTGTAATTTTTCAGCAAATTTCAATTTTGGGTGAACTATTCCTTTAAAGGAATTATCTTAAAACTACCACTTTAGTAAGTGAGGAGGAAAATAAATAAATAATTAAAGTTGAAAATTAAAATAATTAATGATTATTTTTAATGAAGCATTTAAAGGAATAGTTCATTCAAAATTATAATGCTGTCATATAATTCATATAATTACATCATATTGTAATCTGTCATTATAATGTCATTACAATTCTGTAAGTAAACCATCATGTCATTTAAAATCTTTTTGACTTACTCTGTGGAACAAAAAATAAAATATTTTTAAAATGCTTTTTTTTTTTCAATACAGTGAAAAACTTTGATTTAAAAAAGTTGATTTAGATGTCATTGCCTTTTATTGCATGGACAAAAACAGTTCCATTTTCGATATGTGATAATGAATATTGTGTGTGTGTGTGTGTGTGTGTGTGTGTGTGTGTGTGTGTGTGTGTGTGTGTGTGTGTGTGTGTGTGAGTGTGTGTGTGTGTGTGTGTGTGTGTGTATAAACACCAGGAAAACATTTTTTAATGCAATTCTGTACAATTTCATAAGAGATGATTTGTATGAAAATGTACAATTTGCATGAAAAATGTAAGTATGAAGTTCCACAAAAAAAAAACAAGTGAAAATGTACTGGTAATTTTATGGCAGTACATTATCAATTATTTTATGGGCATTTCTGTTAACCATATAACACACCACAATTAAGTGCAAAATTCCAACTACAGGTAAAATACCTGTTAAAAATCAATACAGAAAATTCCTTCATACAGTACATTGTGCAGATTTTTTTTTACAGTGCATCCCTAAACCAGAGAGCCGGCTGTACGAATTCATTACGAACTGTGCTGGCACTGTGTTGATCATTCACAATAAAGTGATGAGTGTTTATTAAGAAAGTAATCTGGACCGGTTTCATTTAATACAGCAATTGTATATTTTAAATGTGAACGGTTAAAGTACATGGCTCATATCAGAAAAAAACAAAACAATTGAAAGCATTAGCAAATTATGTTGATGCACACTACAGAAAGGTGCAGATGAATTTGTACTGCATATGTTCGTGTAGTAATCCAGTAGAACAGATATCTGAAATGTGCAGAGCCCCTGCAGCCCCCCACCCGCTTCTCTTCGTCTCATTGTTTTTCTTGTGGGCTAGTCTTCCTGTGCACCTGTGAATCGAGCTTCCTGTGTCTTTCTCTCTGCACTCACACTGTCCCCTAAAACCACTCTGCTCTCGCTCAAGCGTAACTAAAAGCCAGCTAGACAGCAGCACAACACGTATACACACCTGCGGTATCAAAACACAACCATACACACTATATGGTTTCGCCAAGTGTGACCTGCCTAATTTTTTATGGAAGAAAATAAATTTTGTGACACAAAATGCTGTTATGCTTTACTTGTACACAGAAAGACAAAAGCCAGGCTTGGTTTGTCTACTGAAACATCATTTTGTGCAAACACAAAGTTTAGCTCACAAAAATGCATTTCGTGATTCCCTTTTGTGGATGAAATATTAAATTAATTGACGGAATTATTATTTTGTTCGCAAAATGTAACTACTTAATCAGCAGTATACAAACTGCAATTAGTGACAGCATATCTTTCTTTAGACTTAACACCAGACAAGGTTGTATTGTTGTGATATTAGCCTGCACACCAACACTTAAATCAGAACCAGCAGACAAAGATCAGTTCTATGGACAACTAGAAATGTTTCTCAGGCCATCTCCTGAAGCTGAACGGACAGTCTTGTTGGGCGATATGAATGCCAGAGTTGGGGATGATCATAATATTTTGGGGTGGGGCGAATGAATGAGAATGGTCAACGGCTACTCGAGCTCTGCTGCAGAAACAATCTCTGTATTACTAATACTATTTTTCCTGGGAGATAGCTTGGTGCCACCCAAGATCCCGTTTCAGAGCATGAACAAAAAGAGTTTGTCGTCAGAGAACTGCTGTATGCAGACGCTGCTGCATTATGTGCATCTTCACCAGAGCAGCTGCAGATTCTGCTCGGGATGTTTTTGGGCTCAGCTTGAAAAAACGGTGAGCGAAAAGACACTTGCTGCCAACACAACACACATCATCTTCAGCTTAAAAATGTAGTTCTCGATGATGTGGAAAAGATCACTTATCTTGGTTCAACCATGACGACAAGAACGGCGCCTGAAATGTAACACAAACTATGCTATCAAGTCAAGTCACCTTGATTTCTATAGCGCTTTATACAGTACTGATTGTGTCAAAGCAGCTTTACAGTGTTGAACAGGAAAATAGTTTGTTAATAATGCAAGAAGACAATAACAGAGTCATTTTTCCAGCTAAAGTCAGTAAATGTCCAGTAAATGTCTATGGCTTATTGTCACCCGCGACAGAAGCATGCCATTGTTGTAAGTGTTTTGAAATACAGCATTTTATGTCAAGAAATTAATTTCATGCATGAAATTTAAGCAGGTCACACTAGCATGGTGCTATCAAAACATGCATTTCCCAAAAGCATCGCTAGCCAGTTACAGTATGGTCACAAGGTTTATTGTCACCAACAAAGTTGGTATTTTCTGAATCCAATATAATAAATAAAATAAAAAAAGGAAAAAAAAAAACTCGCCAATAGCACATTATAAAAAAAACATAAATATTATACTTTGTGCACAACGTATAGGATTTTAAAGCTTTGAGATTGCTGGAAGAGGATATAGTATCCAAATAACATTTACAGAAAATAAAAAATTGAGGCTTGCATTTATTTATAAAAAAACTTAGCTAGGAATATAAATAGATTTCTTAGAAAATACTTGTCTTTTAAATTCTTCTGAGAGTTATAAAAACCAAATAATACATCCTTAAACACCAAAGTAAAATAGTCTAAGATGGAAACACGTGCAAATATACAGAATTTCTTCCAAAAGGTAGCAACATGGACACAGTCCCGAAAAAGATGATGAACAGACGCATCTTCCACGCCGCAAAAGGAGCAGGATGCATCTCAGGAAACATTTTTTTAAGATAAAGATTGACAGGGTAAAAACAGTGTAAAAGACATCTCTTTAACCTTATTAGTAATTAGATATTTATTAGGTAAGGACCACACTTTCTTCCAAGGAATGTCTTCAAAAGAATTACTCCAGTAAGATATTACAGAAGGAACAGTAATTATATCTTTCTGGAAGAGCTGCCTAATCTTTCTATTCCTGGACAAAAAGCAAATCTTCCCTATTGCTGTTTCACAGGCATGTGTCCAAGAAATACAAGAGGTTAAAGAATCAGCTGAGTGCACTTAAATAGTTTACTTGGGACTTAACAGGAGTATTGTATAAGAATGGGGCAGAGCAAGACTTTATAGGAAGAAGCTCACATTTATCTAAATTCAAAGATAGACCAGAAGCTTTAGAGAACACGTTAATAAGATCAAGAGGAATCTGTAAATCATTTTTTTAAAAACAGGGTAGTGTCGTCAGCTAATTGGCGTATAAGGACATGTTTATCAGCTGTATTATTCCCTTGTAATTGACCACTGCATTGTACTGAGGTAGTAAAGCGGCAAGTGACGTCGTTGTTCGGAAACGCTCTGCTGTTTGTTTAAGCACCCTGATCACAACAACACTGACTCGACCAATGGCGTGATTTAGGGGGCGGGACCATCGGCTTGCCTGACCAATGGCAGTGGTTGGGAAACTGGTTAGAAAACAGTTATTGTTGTAGTTCTTTTTGTTGCTACTGATGGAGCCAAAATGACTTGTTCTTTTAACCCAATGAACTCAAGTTGATTTAGTCATGTTCCTGAATTAGTCCGTTCATGCAAATATAACTGTCAATGCGCATAAAAATCTGCCAAATTCTGAAAGCCAAGCAGAAGCAAACAATACACAGGACAAAACCAGGATCATTAAAAAATATATCTTTAATTGACTTTAAAAAAATGTCCAGATTTGAAATAAAATAGACAAAACAACACAAAATACAATAAAAACAGTTCTGAGACAGAGGGGGAAACAAGAAATTTGAAAAAGTCTTTCTCTTCATGCCTCTTTCATTCACAAATCTGACATCATCACAGTTTTGTGGGCAGTTACCTCACACACAAATAGGGGAGAAGCAGATTTTGTCATGATTATATTTGTGACTTACATCTTTACTTGTAGGCAGATAACAATCACACACACACACAACCACAAACTCTTTCTTAGTATTTAGCATTATATAACTTCTTGTCAGATGCCATTCAGAGAAATAATTACTTTGATTACATTCAAGATATCTATACAGCTATACAGTACATTCTGCTGTGCATATAGAAACCTACATGCATGCATTATAAATACTTACACGGTGCCGAGTTAAAAACAATGAGAAAAATAGAGAATTGTGTTAGAAAAGCAGAAGCAGTACAGACCGGTAAAAGAAAATCTATGCAACTATACATCAACTTATCAAAAATATTTGACCCACTATCAAACAATTACTAAATGTTATGAGAAAAATAGTTTTATTTTTGGTTGGCTTCTTTCTGAAATGTCCATATGAAACTTATAATTTGCATTCTTTTCTAATTTAACACAACCTTTGTCACTACAAATTATATTATCAGCAGGATTTGAGTGAAACGCTGAATTGAAATGAACTCAATCTGACAATGTTTTAGCATGTGTTTTGCTTTCATGACAGCAGCAAAGAAGCTGACATAAACAAAAAAATAAAACATAAACACATTTTTTTCCATGTGTTCTCAGACTTTTGAACTTAATGAGACATAATTCACCTGAAACTTTGAAGAATTTCATTAAAAAATGACAGCATCCAATACTGTACGGTGTCCGAAGAGCTGGATGTTTGTAGCTTTTGGGATGTGAAAGTGTGCACTTGGTCAGGCAATCGCTATACGATTTCAAGTCTTCATTACGATGTCAATGAACCTCCATTGGCTTTCATTAGTCTCCTCTGTCTGTACGAGCGGCTGGGCTTTGCAGTATCGCAGCTGGTTTCATGTGAAGACTGTTACTCCTGCAAGTGCTGGATGCTTCTCTGATACTCTTCTACAGGTAAAGCACCTGGACTCTGAAGCTCATATCCGCGCAGGTAGTGCCCATTGGTCTGGCCTGCAAAATACAGGAGCTGTCGGGCAAACATGGGCTCCACCTGCGAAAGCAGACAAACACGTTGAGACACACCACTCACATTTCCCTGCTGGTGAACTTGTCGTAATGGATTACTGCACTGAACAGCCCACTATATGTGATGCATATCTGAATATAGAAATGCTGAGTTCATGCTAGTGCATTAACGTTATAATGATATAAATGATGTGTCAAACCGTGGAGAGGCTGATTTTACCTGAGCTGTGATCATTTTGCTCTGCCGTTGAGGGTCCGGAAACTCGTCTCCGAAACACAGCACCACCTGAGAGCGCGGCATGGGACGGCCGTGGTGAACGAAGCCCTGCAATTCTACAGCGAGATAAACAATGCATAATAATAAATAACAAGTGATAATAAAGTTGCATTTTATTATAGGGTATGAAACTGACAACAACAACAAAAATGTTTACCCCAAAGTAAACTGATCAAAACAAGAAAAAATATTTTGCATGAAGAAAATTAATCCTTTTAGGATCATTTTGCATCACTTTTTGTTTTTCATGCCAAATAAGCACATTTTGTTCCTCAATAAATGCAAATTCAATGCAAATTCTCAATGCATTTACTTTTTGTAATTATTTATCAATGGTTCTCATTATATTTTTACTATGACAATAAATGTTTGTACTTGGTATGAATTCAGTAGGCAGTACACCTACAACAATCATGATGCATGAATGCTTTTGCATTAAATACAATGCACTTAAATAATTTCATTTAAATAATAGATCATAATAATTCAAACTACAATAGAGAAATATAAGTAATATAAGAAATATAAGAAAATTAAGACTTTTAGGATCATTTTGCATCACTTTTTGTTTTTCATGCCAAATAAGCACATTTTTCCCTCAAAATTGCAATGCAAGTTCTCAATGCATTTACTTTTTGTAATTATTTATCAATGGTTCTCATCATATTTTTACTATGGCAATAAATGTTTGTATTTAGTATAAAAGGCAATCATAATGTATAAATGCTTTTGCATTAATTAAATAATTTCATTTAAACAACAGATCATAATTATTCTGAGAATGAGATTTGCATTTGTGTTTGATGTTATTTCTATAATAGTACTGGCAGATTTTTATTTGATTCATAATTCTAAAGATAAAGTGGTACAAAAGTGTTTAAAATCTCTGATGGGCTTTAATGTCAAACCCCAATCTTTACTGTCATTACTCTTCCCATCAAAGACAAAAAAAACTCCCGATGAGCAATAATGTGAGCACAAGACCCCTCATAAACTGATGACTAGCAGACAGCTGAAATGCAAATGAACTTTAGCAGGTGCAGACGGATGGAGAGTGTGTTCGTGTGTGTGATCAGAGGGTCAGGAGCTCGCTGGAAAATCCCACAACGTGAGACATTAGAGACAGAGCTGTGACACGTAGAAACCACACACACAGCTTAATGAAGAAGCTTTCATGTGCTCGCAGGTGAAAGGACAGGCCTTTCCCTCATTCCACAAAAGAGCTGAATACAAAACACTTCTATAGTGTGTCTACAGCTGATAAAGTTCATTCATCGAGTGAATCAAATCAAAGAGACTGTGAATCATTCACATATTAGCTGAATTCTATTCAACTGAATGTGTCAGCTTAGATAAGAATAGTTTTATGAACTATTTACAAAGATAAACGTGACTCGTGCATGAATCCCGACGGTTTCATGAAGGATTCACACTGAAATTCATTTCATAAATAAGTCTAGATCTGTGGAAGCATCTCAATCATCTCCAACGCAAACAATCACACGAGGTTAATCTAACCCATAGGACAAAATATACATGTGAAGCTCAATTAAATATATTTCTGAAATTTAAGATATATGTAGTTTTAACATTTATATACCAAAATGTATTTCAAAATTAATGCAAATGTGGATGGAATTAGCCTATATCAAATCTAGGTTAATAATGATTTTGTTAAAATGTTATATATATATATATATATATATATTGTGTTGTTGCTTTTTTTTGTAAACTGCTGAATTTTATTAAAATGTTTTATATGCGTTATAGACAACAAATAAAGTTTTTCTTCAAATGTGACATATATTAATGTATTTTCTTGGACTGAAATAGGGGACGAGGGGGATCCTGGAGACGAAGAGGAGGAGATTCGACAGCCTTCAGGGCTGCTGGTGGTCACCTCCTTCACCAGAGACTCGCGATAGTACAGAGAGACGTGCAGGCGGCAGTCTGTGCGCCAGAGAACAGAAAACAGCATTTCAGAATATCATTTTTTTTTTACTTGATGTCACATATATTACTTCTTCAGCAGTGTAATTAGATTACTGTTCTCATTACTCTCTCTAAAAAGTGTTGTATTACTTATTACTAATTACAGTTGAATAATACAAGGATAGACATGAAACGGCTCGTTTCATGCTATTAAATAAACAATAAAAAATTGCAAGATTTATTATTCAACTGATCAAAGTATTTAAAGGGAGAGGGTTGCATTAAAATCATTCATTTTAACATCAGATATGAAATGTTGATGTTCAATCCACTGTTTTATATAGAATCGTTCTATAGTCTGTACAGTATTTAATGCAATTACATCAGAACTAATTCAGTTACAGGACAAATTAGAAGTAATCCCTTACTTTACTTTTTCGAGAGAAATGTAATTAAATGACAGTAATTAAATACTTTGTAATGCATTACACTCAACACTTCACAATAGTTACTTCATTCATGTCCGTGGTGCACATGTTACATGCCAAGGTTTATAGCAACCGTCAGGGTTATTACAGTTAACTAAAACTAAAACCATAAAAACTTACTTCATATGAAATAAATGTTACTTGAAAAAAATCTCAATCTAGCCGCCAATGCAACATTTCTCATTTTCATTTAGTTTATCTTAATGTGATAACTAAATCGGAAATAGAAATGTAAAAACTAAAATGGAAAATTAATATAAACAAAATAGACTCATTTAAAAATAAATTAGACAAAAACAGACAAGAAAATGACTAAAACGAACTCAAATGAACATAAAAATGGGAAATCTAAAAATATGAATAAAAATTATAATAGTATCTCAATGATGCTAATATAACTGTGGCAGCCGTGTGCGTGAGTCGTGTTCATGTACCTGAAACAGCCATGGCTTCGGCCGATCTTATACCGGGGTCCATTGCCACTGGATGGGTTTCTGTCGGTGAATATGTGTAGAAGGAGCCAGATATCTGATACCCTGGAAAGTGTAGATGCATTAAAATGGATTATTTTACTACCCTCAAAATTAAAAATGCAACGTGACAAAGAAGCCTATAGTAAAATAAAATAATTGTCTTTCCACTTCTATCATTGCAAGAGTCAGAATCGAGACCAGACCCAGACCACGACTGGACCGGCAGACCACTTCAGGACTAAATCCAGACCCAGGTCTAACCCAGAAACCCAGATAGAAAACTTTTGCCATTTCGTTTTTACTTATATTTAGCAAAAGTTAATAAAGCGACTAGATGTCAGCAGAACAAAGTACTGTATGTTCTGTGACGCATATTCATTGGTACCCCTTGAGTTTGCTCTTTTACAGAGTGAGAAGTGCCATTAATACACAAGCATTAATACAGAAATGAAGGATTTCCTCTTTCTGTTTAAAGTCGGCTAATGTTGCTCGCCTTTGATAAACGCTCTTCTCAATCAAGTGAGAGCATCTATGGCCAAGAATAGCTCTAGCTTCTCTGAAAATAATACGCTAAATATGGTACACAACCTTTAAATATGGCCTGTAATCGTTTTAAGTTACTTTATTCTCCCATTTATTGACTGACAGCCCTCCTGTCCCGTGTTGAGAGAAATCGGGAGTGAGTGCAGAGACAGAGACTCATCCTTCAGCCTGAGGCTCATTCATTTCACTTTCGGTGTGAAAGGGTCTTTACAGTTGCCAAAAATATAACCTTTGGGTTTTTGTTATTAAAAACAAACAAGCAAGCCCAGCCCAGGTGACAAAAAGTAACGCAAAAGTAACATTCCGTAAAAAGTAACGCAATTAGTTACTTTTTTATGGAGTTAGGTAATATTGTAATGCATTACTTTTAAAAGTAACTTTCCCCAGCACTGCTTAAGATACGTAGTTGTTTGCCAAATGTGAGAGAATGGCATGAATCGAATGCTGTGCTCTCAGAACGGGGCACTGTGCATTATTGGAGACGCTGGAAGCAGGTACCGTTGTCACAGGCCGATGGGTGCCAGGGTAAGGAGCGCGTGGGTGGATACGGACACTGGCCATACGGTAACTCCGCGTGAGGAGCCTGAGGATGAGGCTGATCGCCGCTGTATTCCCTCCAGTCTCGTCTCTCCTGAGGCAGCATGTATCCCGGCATCTGCACAGAGACAACAGACGAATATTGTAATGCATTACTTTTAAAAGTAACTTTCCCCAGCACTGCTTAAGATACGTAGTTGTTTGCCAAATGTGAGAGAATGGCATGAATCGAATGCTGTGCTCTCAGAACGGGGCACTGTGCATTATTGGAGACGCTGGAAGCAGGTACCGTTGTCACAGGCCGATGGGTGCCAGGGTAAGGAGCGCGTGGGTGGATACGGACACTGGCCATACGGTAACTCTGCGTGAGGAGCCTGAGGATGAGGCTGATCGCCGCTGTATTCCCTCCAGTCTCGTCTCTCCTGAGGCAGCATGTATCCCGGCATCTGCACAGAGACAACAGACGGGTTCTGAGACTGGACTTTATCACTGACCTTCCAGAGAAGAAGAACAGCTCCAGCTCCAGTAGGCTGGAGCGCACATTAGAGTTCCTAACTAGCATAACCAACAAGATTCACTCGGTTAACCTGCTTCACCAGTCAGGTTTCATATGGCTGTGCTGGTTCACCAGATCAGTAATAAACCAGCCTGCACTAGCTGATCTTTTCAGCCAGGCTGATTGCACACCTTTAGTAAAGTTAACTGAAACTAGAACTAAAATTACATTTATATTTGAAAAACTTTCATTAAAATAAAATGCAATTTTATCTCACCTGGTTGCCAAGGCAAAGTTACTAATTTTCGTTTTGTTTTACTTGATGCACTTAAATAACTATAACTAAAACGTAATAAAAATGAATACAAAACAATTACTAAAACTTTAACTAAATTTTAAAAAATTACAAAAACAAAAAATATAAAAACAAAAATTAATCATAGATAATTTAAAAAAAACTAAAATAGAACTGCTATATATATTGTGTGTATACATATACATATATATATATATATACAATTTGATGCACTAAATATATAACTTGTTTAACTTTAAAATAGTATTTATATAGTAAAAACAAAACAAAAATAACTATATTGGCATATAAAAACCTAATAAAACAACAAAAACACGCAACATTACAAAAACTTTAACCAAAATAAAAATGATAACAGAAAATATAAAAATAAAAACTAATTAAAAATATTAATAACAACTATAAAAGTATCTTGATACTACAATAACACTGTTTCACATTGAAAGCATCTGCTAGGAACAAGCAGTAAATGTAAAAGTACTAGATATAAATGCAGTGCTAATTGGACGTCTCCCATGGAAATTAATATTTTGTAAAAAAAATAATAATAATGTGACACCGCAAAGGGAACACATCTCACCTGAGGCTGTAGAGGAGGATATGGGGAATGCATAGGATAACTAATAGGAGCCACGTGAGCCACGCTGTCATCCATACTGCTGGACTTAGAGCCTAAAATACAAAAACAAAAATATATTCATACATTTTAGCAAATGGCTGCAATATAACAAAGAGTGAAAAATTTAAGGGGGTCTGAATACTTTCCGTACCCACTGTACATATATAACTGCACAATAATATTTATGAATCTCTGGCTGCAAAGCATGCAAAAAAATTTAAATAAATAAATACATATCCACACTATTTGAGCATTTGGTTAATGATAATTGTAGCCAATAATTGATAATTGTATTTTAAGTTTAAGTTTAAGACTTAAAGCTGCTAAAGAGCAAACCTGATCTCACGAGAAAACGCAACTATTCTAAGAGTTGGCGATTTTATATGAATTTGTACGATTTGATTTGTATGGAAACATACTATTTGTAGAAAAACATTAAGCATGAAGGTCCAGCCCTAATCTGACCCTCAGCAGATCGCATGAAAACATACGAATGAGATCGTACGAATTCACCGCCCATTCACCAAGACGTCAAATAGTTACGAACTGCCATGATGAGAGTGTTAAAAGAGCCCATGACTTGACGAGTGCACTTTTCCTTCCTTTGCTGATGTATTTATTTTGTTAAAAGAAGCTGAGGCTGGACATATCGAACAGTTCGTCATTTTTACAAATAGCCGACAAAATAGTTTACACCACAGTCACGATTAGCTATTAGCTATCAGAGGCAGGTGGGAGGACATTTCCATTCTTGAGAGCATTTGATTTTGGTCAAAAGTCAGTCCAAGGTGAGCGATCAATATTTTTGGTCAGTTTTCTGTACATTTTAGTGTCTACATCTACTTTATCCTCGAAACTAAAAGACACTGGCTACAAAAAATGCACTCATTCGTTCGCTTACAGCTCAGTTCTTGCCTCCACTTCACAGGTAGTTCACAAGCACAAATAATAGCAACTATATTAAGGTGTGAAACTACTATTCATGTCATTTTTATGAAATTACTGAAAGTCGTGAACGCTTTAGGGTCACACCAGAGGTCTTCATGGCCTTGGCCCAGCATCTCGAAGCACAAGCTCGTCTTATGCAAGGTCTGATGGGTGATTTGTGTCGCTTTACTGCTGTGCACTTGGTAACCGGAGCTCTCTATAAAAAGCTTGAGGGATTTTAGCACATGTAGTGGCTTCCTCTTAGCTTCCTGCTACACATACTGAGGGCAAGTAGCAATATTTAATGTGAATGCATAGCATGCCTCCACCTCTGTGTAGCAAATTAGCTCTGTTTACAGCTCTTTTGTGCGCTTACTTTTCAGTAAGAGCTGGAATGATGCAATGCATCAAACCTAGAGCAAAAACCGCACCCTTTCAAGGCGTGACTTCCTAACAAATGTATATTTGTGGATTAGAAGTTAACCAATGCACAGCTCCAAAAGACCTTATGCATGTTTTAATATATTTAAATGCATTTCGCTCGTTGCTATTCATTGCTACGCTATCCAAAAATGGACATTACCTCTCTTGGCTGCTTCTGGTATTATCCTGTAGACCTTGTAAGGATCCGAGATGTCCAGCTGGCTTCTCTCCACCAGCTCATCAAAGTCATTGCTCTTGTTCAGGGCACAGCGGAGCCTCGTCTTCCATGTTGGAGGGTCTGGTTTGTCCAAGCCTTCTCTGTGCTTGCCTTTAAACAGGGCCCAAGCCTACAAACCACAACACCAGCGTGAAGATGAGAAGAGATGAAGAGTGAGAGAGGAAGCAGAAGAACTGGCTCTCAACAGGTAGGAGCTCAGAATACAGGCATACTGTATACTAATGCATTAAAGGATGTCAAAATGGATGCGCACTATGATTCTTATTAATAATGATAATAATAATATGATTATTGTTAATAAGTGTGCTATTATGTAATTAATAAAATACTGTTCAATGTGAACTATCATTGCTTTTGTTACCAATCTATTAACATGCAATGGTCTTTTTCAGCTCAGCACAACACTAATGCATTTTCTCTGATATGAAATTACTCTTAATAATTTATCCTACAGTATATGATTACAGTAGCCTATATGAAAAATGTGCCTTAATGTATTAACTTGAATAATAATTCATATGCATTCATACAGTTGCCCCAAAACGTATTTGGAAACTTAAGAGGTGCGTGAATGTCATCGCATCAGAAAACAAAATATCAAACCACGTGGCTGCAAACTAATTTTTCTCGGAACAAACTGCGCTTCGTTCTCATTTTACTCTGAATCAGTTGGCATTTCGGCGACTTTAAGTGGATGAAGTCAAGTTCACACAGGTGTCTGACAGAGGAACCACAAGTGTGGCTCAGTATAATAACTATGGCATTATCCACTCATATTTTGCAACCACTTCTGTCTTCATTTTCAACACTAGATCTATTGTTTGATCAGTTTCGTCAAACGTCTAGCTTCAAAAGCGTGCTTAGTTTATTTAAATAAAGGCACTTAGTTTTATAACACGACATTTTTACGAGTCCTAATGCTTTCTGGGGCCACAATACACGTCTAAAGACACTCCATCATTGAAAAAGTCATCAGAGGTCCAAGCTTCATCCTCAATCACCTTGAAGAGCGCCGCGTCCTCGTCGCGGTTGTAGTCCTGTTTCCCCGCGTGCTTCCAGGGAATCCTGAAAATGGTTTTTTCGTCATTTTCCCAAACCAAGCCGGAATACTCCCCGCTGTCAATCTGATCGATGAGCCACTGTCTAAGTTTGCCATTCCCACAACTGACTGGCATGCTGCTGTCCCCATCTAAGTTCATGTCTGTGAGGGAGGGAGGCATGCGAGAGCAGGTGCACATGCAGTGAGCAGAAGAGCGATTCAGATGAGTTCATGCATGCATATTCCGCAATAACACACACATTTATAACGTGCTCTCAAACGACAGAAAATGTTGCATGAAAAGTATGCGTTCAAAGACTGAAGCTTTACATGCAATTTAAATGTAGTTTATTAACAGCCGCATTTTGTAAAAGGAACAAAATATAGATAGTAGGGCATCCGTAGCTTATCATGCATGAAACATAAGCTTTTTCTAATAATTAAGCTGCATGCTTATAATAATTAGTTTGTTTAAATCAAGTCATATTCAGCTCAGTTGAATGTCACACCAGATCAAGGCTCTCAAGTCTTACCTTTGTGAATGCAGACAAGTTGACTTCTCTTTCAAAGCCGACACTTCTCAAGTCATGTCAGAGGACGGTGCTTCTATTCTTAAATAATGAAAAGCGCGTTAGGTGGAGAGATGGGTGGAGCGTTACGTGGAAGCGTCTTTCTCCAGCACCATTAAAAAGAGCTGAAGACTTCAGAGAAACGCGACAGAACCGCAAGAATAAAATCAGCATACGGGAAATCCCTGCGAGACGCACAAACACACACACGGTGGAACAAATATCTGTCGATAAAATATGCCAGAAAATCTCCCGGCGCTCGTCATCACAGTGATCCTGGTGTTTGATGTTTGTTGATGTAGGTTTGTTTGCTTTGAGGACATTCACAGCCGCCGAGCGCAGAACCGCACGGGGGCCACTCGCTTATTCCCATCAGAAGGGGCCAGTGTCAAAGTCATTGTGTCTTACGTGTTTTGAAACTTCACAGAGCTTCTCGGGGTCCGTTTATCCCCCAGAATAATATCAGCAAATTGCTTAAACATGAACTCGTCAAGTATTTGATATCAAGTAACTTCAAATCTGTTACCAATCTGTTTCGAGTTCAACAGTGTTGAATCTGCTGCCCCCTGCTGTCCGACCGAGAAATAACAGTGGAATTACCATATTATCTTATTTTTCAAACTAAACATTTCCATTCTTTCTTTATGTTACTTTGACATTAAAACAGGTCCTCGGCTGATCCAGCAAGTGCTAAAGGGATATTTCAACCAAAAATGAAATTTCTGTCATTATTTACTCATCCTTAGGTTGTTCTAAACCTGTATGTGTTTCTTTCTGCTGTTGAACACAAAAGAACATATTTTGAAGAATGTTGGTAACCAAACAGTTGCTGGTAGCCATTGACTATTAACTAATAATTTTTTTTTTATTTTTTTTTTGCGTACTATGAAATAGGGCTGGTCAGTATATGCATATATATATATATATATATATATATTTGTTTTTGGTTTTTTTGGTTTTTTTTTCTGTAAATAAGATTGCTATGACATCTACATTTTAGAGACATTTAGAGATTTCAGATTTAGAGAATTCAGAGAAATTTCACAATTCTCAATACAAATACTAGGGTAACGTCTCAGGTTACTTATGTAACCATGGTTCCCTGAGTAGGGAAGGAGACACTGCGTCCTCTAGGGGTCGCTATGGGGAACGCCTCGTCGTGACCCGTGTCTGAAGCATACATAGAATCGCACCGGTAGTGACGTCATGGCTGTCGCCGGCCAACGAGTTGGTGTTTTTCTATGTATGCTTCAGACACGGGTCACGACGAGGCGTTCCCCATAGCGACCCCTAGAGGACGCAGTTCGAAGTTCCCATGAAAGGGAACTAATATTAGTAAAAAAAAATTTTTTTAAAAAAGGCCTAAAAAATTATTGTAAATAATTAAGCAGTCTGAAAAAAAAAGCAAAGGACAAATACAATAGAAAAAAAATACAAATGGAACAAACAGAAATAATTAATAATTGAATGTAAAATAAAACAGCATAGTCGTCACTGTAAGAATTAAACTTATTTTGTTTCTTATTAAAGCTACAAAAGTCCTTTTTCTCTTTTGTTGTTTGATTTAATGTTAAGCACACAGTCGGCAGCAGGAATATTAGGCTGCTGTCAGTTTAAGAGCTGCACGGATCCAATTTACTGCTATACGTATTTTCATTCTCAACTGTTTATGTTCATATATTACATAACCGATGAGGGTTTATGTGAATAATCACCAAGCGCCGCATTTTGACACATTTTTGCATGTATTTGTGCGTTTAGGCTCACCTTAAGCTAAAAGATGACTTTATTGTCCGTTTTCTGTTCCGTCTCTGAGCACATGCACAGAAATCCTCCTGAGGAACAGCGCAAGTCCTCTTTCACGCTTTTAAAACATGAATAAATCAAGCACGTCACGTTAACATGATTTTACGGATTTGCACGTGAAATTGGGCTTTTATGGAGGAGCAAAAGCGCTGGAAAGGGGGCGGAATAGGGTGCAATAATCATTTTATCTCAAATATAAAAGCAGAAAGTCAGAGACCATAGTAGTATAAATCAATTTTTATAATATAACTGTAAAGACTGAACAACAAAATGCAAATTTCCCTTTAACATCGCATCAGTAGTAAACAACAGTAAAACCTTGAATATGTCTTATTTACAAAAAGTGTGCATAAGTTAATAAACAGTGCTGTGCCATATCAAACACTCATCCCAGACGTCAGGAATGGTCTGTGCGATCTCTCAGTTGAACTCAAAGTCCTCGTCCTCCGGCGCGGAGGAGCTGGGAATCTGCGCCAGCAGGTTATGAACGTCCTCCTCATCATTAAAGGGGTTTTCCTTATACTCCTCCTTCAGCCACTCTCTGAACTGAACACAAATCCACAATTACGAATGAATGCATGAATCTGGATCACGCATTTACACAAACATATTAACCCTATAAAGCCTACTGTCTCATATTTGATACACACATTTTTAAGGCCTCTAATTTATCAACATGATTAACTTGTTAATAAAAACTGTTTCAGACTCAATCTACTGCATGCATTCTGTCTCTGATTGAGAGTTTAAAGTGTTTATCCAGTCAAAGCTCTTTTAGTGTAACTGCTTCAGCTGGAGCTTCTCGTGTCAAATCTTGACTGGTTTTGATCAAGTAAAGGTCAGAATAACTGCAGTAATATCTCCAGATGAACACTTACTGGACTGAAGCAGCTCAGCTTCACTTGATTCTCCATCAATCATGTTTTAGAGTCTCAAATCTGATCCTCAGGATCTTTTGAGGAGCGTTTGTTTCCAGAAGCTTTACTTTCACTGTTCCTCAGCGGAGGAATGATCTTCACAAGCCTCCAGAACATCTCACATCTTCTGAGGAGCCTTTATTTCTTCAGCTCTCAATCACTGCATTATATGTTTGGAGCATTTCAATCTCATCTTACTGAGACATGTTACTGGAGATATAGAGCGACCACTGATATTTATAGAATTTTATGCTAGTATCTGCTGTACTGTTAGAAAGATCTCACTGATTTACAGTACAAGCAGCAGAATCTCATCATAGAAGAAATATCAGCATCTGCAGCAAATTCATATGTTTGCTCAGTTTGAGTCTCTGAATAACTATATGAGACTATATAAGCCAGAAAAGCCTGATGCAAATTTAGATTAAAAAAAATATATATATATATATTGTCTAAAGTGTTCCATTTTATAAAATGACTATTATTTGATATACCAGCCTTCACAGGGTTAATCAGAAGGCCCATTGTCATAATTTCAGGTCAGCTGATTTGGTTGGCAGGTTTGTGAAGATACAGCCACAATAATTTAGTCATAAACGGTGGAGGAATCACCTGCTGTAGCTGGCTGCTCTCAAACTCCTGCAGCTGGTTCTGGAAGCCCATGTTGGGTGAAGCACAAGGTCTCGCCACCTTCACCGCAGCCAGAGCCTCCTGCCATCCCAGAGTCGTGACGGTCATGACATACGCCACCACCAGCGTCACGCTACGCGACACGCCAGCCAGACTGGAGAACATCAGATCAAATGTCACATTCAGCAAATTTACTAACGTGATTTTAACATAACAGGCCGGTTGCCTTTAGAATAATTACAGGCGATTGCTTATGATTGTTCATACTGTAGGTCAGTGATCAAAAACGAGCTCCTAACCCTATGCATGCAACTTAGTCGTGCAACTCGAAGTCGCAAGAACATAAGATTTCAGAGAAATACTACAGACTTCATTATGTTTTTGAGAATGAACCGCGTTGCCCGCAGCAGTGTTATAGTCTCACATCAAACAGAGGCTCGTGTTTACTGTTGTTTTGGGAAGTTCAAAAATAGCCCACCCCCCCTTGACACCTAGTTATCAGCTGTTCACATGGTCACACTGGGCTCGATTAGGGCTGGTATCTGGGTTGAGTGCACATTTTGCTTCCTCTTAAGGTAGACTCGTATATATTCATGCATGCAATCATATGCATACCTAACATTGGATCATTTACAGTGTTGATTCAATAGCTGGAGGACGTACAGTGCAAACCCTTCACTTACCAGTGAACCAGACAGCCCTCGCCTTTCAGTCGGGACTCGTGCATGAATTTAATGCTCTTCTTAAAATGCTGAATGCTGCGGAGGGGAAAGAAACAGATTGTCAACTTCATGCAATTCTGTAGAGAGAATCAATGTGAAGGATGCTGCAATGAAATCTGTGCTGATCAGCTGGCCTCCATCTACACACAGATCTTCAACAGATCACTGGAGCTGTGCGAAGTCCCTTCCTGCTTCAATGCTCCACCATCATCTCCATTCCAAAGAAACCCAAAATCACAGGACTTAATGACTACAGACCTGTGGCTTTAACGTCTGTGTTCATGAAGTCGTTTCAAAGACTTATCTAAAGGACATCACTGGACCCTTACTGGACCCCCTGCAGTTTGCTTACCGAGCAAACAGGTCTGTGGATGATGCAGTCAACATGGGACTGCACTTTATCCTGCAACATCTAGACAAATCAGGGGCTTATGTGAGGATCCTGTTTGTGGACTTCATTTCGGCTTTCAACACCATCATCCCAACACTCCTCCAGACCAAACTAACCCAACTCTCTGTTCCTAGCTCCATCTGTCAGTGGATCAGCAGCTTTCTGCCAGATAGACAACAGCTAGTGAGAATTGGTCAATTCAAATCCAGCACCTGCACCATCAGCACTGGCGCCCCCCAGGGATATGTCCTCTCCCCACTGCTCTTCTCCCTCTACACCAACGATTGCACCTCTACTGACCCCTCTGTCAAGCTCCTGAAGTTTGCAGACGACACTACAGTCATCGGCCTCATCCAGAACAGAGACGAGTCTGCTTACAGACAGGAGGTTAAAGAGCTGGCTGTCTGGTGCAGTTATATCAACCTGGAGCTCAACACACTCAAAACAGTGGAGATGATCATGGACTTCAATACACAACACTATTTATACAATTATTTATTTAACACACCATGCTTCTTATTCGCATTTCCTTGCATTTGTACGTATCATACCTGTACACACAAATACCATGTTGTCTATTTTTGTATATTTTCAAATATTTGTTGCATATTATTATTTCCTATTTACTTATTCTATTTTTACTATATGTGTCTTTTTACTGTAATCTGCTTGTGCTGTGGAAGCTTCTGTCACCTAAACAAATTCCTCGTATGTGTAAACATACCTGGCAATAAAGTCTTTCTGATTTTGATAAAAATGTATGCCTTCAGCACAGTGGACATTTCTTCGCATTAAAGCATCTGCCAAATGCATAAATGTAAATGTTAATACTCTCAGAGAGTAGCTGAGAAGCTAACAATGTACGCCCCCCCAAAAAAAAAAGTCAGTGCAGCTGCCGTTAACCATGAAATTGCAGGTCAAACTGACTTGCGAACATCATAATCTTAATAAACATTTTGCATGCACATACACACATCCCACAACACCTCAGAGTTTCAAAACTCTGCAGGCTTGTTCATAACCCTAAATGAGAAATAATAATAATTTTAAAAATCCTACTTTAACAAGTTTTTCCAACAACTCGATTTTGTACAAGGGTTAATGTATGAATGTCACTGGTTTGTTTTAATATCTTGTTATCTAATGCATTGACATTCAGGCATTAAGTGATGCTTAAAAGGATAGTTCACTCAAAATATATTTTTTAGAATGTTTCTGAACTGTTTGTTTGTTTGTTTTTTATTTGAATGTCACTGGGTTCCAAAACAACTTCTGCTGTGTGAAAATAAATAAATAAATAAAAATAAAAATATCTCTTTTTGTGTTCCACATAAGAGAAAAAAAAACATCATACAGGTTTGGAACGACATGAGGATGAGAAATTGATGACAGAATATTCCTTTTTGGGTGAAATATCCTGTTAATTGTGCAAAAAAAAAAAAAAAACATTTTGGGGCCACTGTAGTACAGTTTAAGTTTCATCTAGATTCCGTAGAGGTTTTCATTCAGACTATGACGCCGACAGTGCCGTTCCTCCAGCGGTGGGAAGGTCGTAACCATAGCAGTAAACAGAGCATTACGAGACATCCTGTGTACATGATGTTTTCCAGATGCAGATTACTCACAGCAGCCAGCCGCTCTACAACACACAGCCTTTACAACTTCAGTATTTACTGCCTTCGCAATTCCTGACAAAATTTTATTTAGTCTTGATGCTGAAACTCAAACGAGTGTGTATTGAAATGCTCAAAATATTTCAGTAGGTTTTCAAGCGGAGCCAGTATGAAACAGCATTAAAACACTGGCTTAAATATACAATTATTAAATAGCAATTCTATACCCTCATCACACTCAATCTAATTATTAACAAGTGAAAGCCCAAAAATTAAACTTAGGCAAGTTTGTTATTAAAGGGGTCATGAACTGCCTTTTTAAAAATTATTTTGTACTGTTCTCAGAGGTCCACTTATAATGTTTTCAAAAGTTTTACACCAAAAACATCATAATTTATAAGTAATCTTTATCATTTAGTTTCTGCGTAGACCTGCGTTTGCCTCTCTCGTAATTTACACTACATGTGCGAATCGCTGGGCGGGGCTAAACGGGCAGTGCTGTAGAATCTGTGGGCGGAGCTAAACGGGCAGTGATGTAGCATCGGTGGGCGGGGCTAAACAGGCAGTGATTTAGAATCGGTGGGCAGGGCTAAACAGGCAGTGATGTAGAACTGGTGGGCGGGGCTAAACAGGCAGCGCTGTAGAAGCCGGCGTTGATCTTCTGTGGAGGCGGAGTTAAGCCACACTATTACGTCATAAAGTGGCACATTCCACAAGCTGTCATTTTGGCAGATTGGCTTCAATATAAGCTCGTTTTAGACTAAAGAGAAAGTTTTGAGTTCTGAAATGTACAGGATGTTTTTATAGTACAATGACCTCTTATATGTCAAAAGATCAAGGGAATTTTGGTTTCTCAGTTCATGACCCCTTTAAAAATGATTACTACAGTACATATAAAAAACATGAGTTTCTATCATTTCAAGGCCTTTGAATGATCGGAGCAACTGAACTGTAATGGTTCTGGTCTCTTGTTTGGTGGACTCTTTTTTTAAGTTTATAAAGGTAAATTAAAGCCTAAATTAAATCGGTTCATTATATGAGGTGATTGTGTCTCTTCAGAAGGCTTGGATTAAGTTGCTTGATTCATATGGATTACTTTTACAATGTATTTTTGAAACATATATAGGATGTAATGAGGTTACAGTGATCATCACTGAGTGACGAATGATTGACATTTCAGCACTTCGGCGCATACTTGCACGTTCGTGTTAAGTTCATTTTTGAGAAACGCACGTAAAAAAAGAAACAAATGTTTGTAACCTTGCACACAGAAATCCATCTTACAGATATGAGATCCATCAGGAATCCACTCGCTTCATTATGGTGTGTGTTCGTGCAGAGAATTTCTTCTTTTCACTTCACTTTTAAAAGAATAACAGATTTTAGGGCCTGAGAAGACCTCAAGAAAAAATTGATCTTTTAAGAACTG
Organism: Sinocyclocheilus rhinocerous; assembly: GCF_001515625.1. Classification (NCBI taxonomy): domain Eukaryota; kingdom Metazoa; phylum Chordata; class Actinopteri; order Cypriniformes; family Cyprinidae; genus Sinocyclocheilus; species Sinocyclocheilus rhinocerous. The sequence goes on along the minus strand of NW_015659703.1, from coordinate 82,433 downwards.
AAAGGTTGTTTGAAGAACCCAGAATGGTTCTTCGATGGCGTCGCTGCGAAAACCCCCTTTGGTACCTATATTTTTAAGAGTGCAGATGCGCTATAGATATTTCTAGGACTTTTACAGGCCTTAAAATAACAATGATAAAATCCCCTGATATTTACATGTTTTCCATAACTGGGGAAATAATGTGCGCTACTAATCACTGACGATGTTGGGTTGACATCTTCCTGCTAAAACCTAATGGCTTGTGTGTGTGTGTGTGTGTGTGTGTGTGTGTGTGTTTAAGAATACATCCATACAAAAACTAAAATTGTTCCAAGAAATAAAACATTTTCACCTTTCTATTTGCATATTCTCCTTGCAAGAAAAAAAATACAGATTTTTTTGGTTTGAAACTGTCCAGATAGTGGCAAGAAATCCAGAAATCTGACTGTGGTTTCTTTTAAGCATGCAAAGAGACAACAACACCACGGCAGGTACGACGGCATTTCCTCCAGAACATCCATCCTTTTGACAGGACCAGGATGAGAAAGGGCTGGGCTGGTCCAGTTTGGTTAAAGAGGGTCAGTTTCACATTACGCATGGCCGGGTTTCGCAGGCTCATAAGGGTGACAAGAGGGCTGATGGTAAATGGGGGATAAAAATAAAGGCGTAGTGAGACCAAGGCATCACTGCAGAACCCAGCTCACGACTTCCTTCCTGCACCAAGAGGGCCACAAGAGGAAGTGTGTGTGTGTGTGTGTGTGTGTGTGTGTGTGCGCGAATGCACGCACGCTCAAGGGTGTAACTAGTTTGATATGGCATGAAAAACTAACATCACAGCGTTAGTGTTAGTGAAGACTGAGGAAAAGACAAGAGGGAAGAGCATGTGTGAATGCAGAACTTATAAAGCGTTTGTTTATAAAAAGCATTTACATCTTCATGTTGCTACAGTGACTCGCGCTGCCCACTGGCGGCCGAGAGAGATCGGATAGCTATTAGTGAACGAGCCCATCAGAAATGCATGCCTACTCACAGGTTTTGTGTGGGCGAATCTGCGGCTGGGATACAAAGATAAGTCATCTCCTAAAGAAACAGAGGAAAGACAGAGATGTGCTTTAATACGCCTCAATATCACATGCTAAACAATGATAGAGTATAAAGTAAGACATAGAGGGTAAACCTGTTGTTTCATGTCATGTCAAGAGCTCTTTGTTGCACATGCACACCATGTTTTATTTCTGCTAAGCGTTCATTTCATAATAAACTCTAAATAATGCATGCATAAATGCAATGCATTTCATTGTTTTACTCTCACGTCTTCACAGGTCTCTGAAAAGCACCATGCAAGAGCACAAAGCATTCAGCACAAGTACAAGTACCACCTTCTACAATATATTCAAATATAATCACCATAAAGTAAACACTGTCATAATTCAATAATCTATTGACATAAAAGCACAGTATTCATTGACTGAGAACTGTTCTGAAACGGTGAGCCTGTAAAATGCAAAACAGCGCTGCGTTTGGACTTTTATTTTTAATTAAATCATACGTTTTAGGATGTAGGATGTATTGAGGTTATGGTTTTAACATCCTCTTAAAATTATAATTAAGACTTTTTCTGCTGCTTGATTCATCAACACAGAACTGAAGCCAAACCCTAATGCAGCAAAACAAATTCACTGAATAGAAAGTGTTTGTGTGTCTGTCACGGTGTTGAAAGTGTAACCTGCAAAACAATGGGTGAGTAGTTTACTTCATTATTTACCATGCTTCATAAAAGCCTGCATTGCAAAAAATTCCATGTTTACATTAAAGTACAAAATTATTCATAAGTTTCACCTTTTGTATAAATGGTAATGAAATTGAAATGAAATGAAATTTGTAATATATGTCAATATGGTATTACTGTAGAAATGTAGCAAATTGCTGTCTTACTCGGTTTTGTATTATGTTAGGCTTTGAAGTTAAGTTTAACAGTTTTGAAAATAATATGTAAACATGTGCAGCGGAGTGCATTTTGTGCCAAAGCAATGGAAAATGATGCACAGTTTAGTTGCATGGAGATTTTAAAAAAAATAAAATAAAAAAGTGACCCAAGTATTGAGAAACTGGTTCCAGAGACAGTAAAAAAAACTCAAAACCTCACTGTACTTTAAAGACATGAACTAATGAGTCGCACTACCTGTAAAATAGGCGCAGCGGCGTCATGGATGGAGAGGATGTGTGTGATGTTGTTTCTGGCTAATTGCTCCCTGTCTCTGGCATCTGTAAGAACAAATCCACACGTTTATCATCTTTCCTAACCATGCACTTTATTAAAATGGTGTTGTGGATTCTAGCCTTGTCCATTCTTACCTTTGAAGTTACCTAAGTACAGATCTGGCAGAACCTGGAACGACACACGCAGGTTTGTTCAGTCACAACCAAGCCAAAATACAACTTAACATCACTCAGTTTTCCTAAAATCGATGTGTTTTTGTGTGTTGGTTTCAAACATCAGTTCAGAACTGATACTGTATCGTTTGCTGTAACATCATGTTTTTGTAAAGCTGTTAAACAAGTGAACAATAAAACACTGGGGCAAGAGTCAGCTGTATCATGAAGGCTTGAATTGTGTTTTTATATAGGGGTATTTTTCATAAATGTCAAGTTTGGCCACACCGTCACATTTTTATTTGGGCAAGTCGTCAAATAAATCTTATAAATGTATATACTTAAATTCTTGGCCAAACCAACAGGTTTGATATTTTTGTGTGTTACCTTTTCCACTTTTGAAGATCGCTTTCTAGCAGCGCTGGGTAGTGAGTGATTACATGTAATCTGGATTACGTTATCAGATTCCAAAAAATAAACACTCATGATTAGAGTGTATTGCATTTTGTAATGCTTTTAATCAGATCACGGTTACTTTTTTATGGATTACATGATTACTTATTATTCACACAATGGCGGTAAATTATTCATAATTTATTGATTCTTCTTTTATTCTGTTACATTTTCCAACCCCCCTTTGACATGAATTATGTTTGAATTAAAAAGTTATTCTTCTAAAATCAGTGTCAAAATACAGAAAGTTCTCATTGTGACAAGGAGGAAGGACTCGCATTTTAGTCGGAAGCAATGGTTTAAAAGTTAAAAACGTCTTGATGGATGTGTTTCAGCTTTTGTCTTCTCCAGATGTTAACTGATGGACTGGAGTGCTGTGGATTACTTGTGGATTATTGTGATGTTTTTATCAGCCGTTTGGACTCTCATTCTGACGGCACCCATTCACTGCAGAGCATCCATTGCTGAGACACTGATGCAATGCTACATTTCTACAGATCTGATGAAGAAAAACTCAAATACATTGCTAAGGTGTTTTTATGTGGTCATGTTGCTGTGAGCAATTATTAGCACGTTGCTATGTGGTTGCTAGGGTATTATTTTGCAGTTGCTAAGGCTTTCTAGTAGTTATCGCGTTGCTGTGTGGTTGCTAGGGTATTGCTATGCATTTGCTAAGTGTGTAGTTGCTAGGATATTGCTATGCAGATGTTAAGGCTTTCTAGTAGTTGGCGTGTTGCTGTGTGGTTGCTAGGGTATTGCTATGCAGTTGCTAAGGCTTTCTAGTAGTTAGCGCGTTGCTGTGTGGTTGCTAGGGTATTGCTATGCAATTGCTAAGGCTTTCTAGTAGTTAGCACGTTGCTGTGTGGTTGCTAGGGTACTGCTATGCAGTTGCTAAGGCTTTCTAGTAGTTAGGAATTGCTGTGTGGTTGCTAGGATATTGCTATGCAGTTGCTAAAGCTTTCATGCTGCTGTGTGGTTGCTGGCGCGTTGCTATGGTGTTGTTGCTTTCTGGCCCAAATCAACTTAGTCGAACTATTATGATGTTCTTTAGACATGTCTCGGGTCCCTCCTTCACTGTAAATGAATGGGATTGTTTTTTTCATCCTGTTTATCATAATCAAAAAAAAGACACATGATTTTAGGAATCGTTCCAGCCGGCGTGCTTAAGTTTCGTTATTGTTGAAATCAATAACATAAGTATATGAGCAACAGTGACGCTTTCCTTAACCAGCATCACTAATAAACACCCTTCCAACATCAAGATTACATTCCCTCTCAAAGTTATGGAAGGAGAAGAGGGAAGTCATGCCCATCTACCTTATTTATTCCGTTTCCCATGCCACACTGTTCGCAGTGGCTAGTGTTTCAGGAGTCCGCTTGAAACGAGGCTTGTATCGACAGTGTTTAATCGCTGTTAGCGCTCACATCGAACTATGTTGTCGTGTCGAGTTCCTTGACGAGCCTCTCTTAAAGGCGCAGTGCACGCTATCACCGACACCAAGTACTGTTGTTCATATACTCGTCTCGTGATGCTACTGAAGTTTGATTGAATTACTCGCAGTGGTTTCATTCTAGCAGGACAGTTTTGAAGTGAATATCTGTAGCTCAGAATAAAACGAATAACTAGTAATTTTAAAAATGCACAGGCAAAAATGTTTGCGTCACTTCGATCCTTTTCTGCAAAATGGACAAATAAATGAATAAAGATATTACATTTGAGCGTGGATACGACTTTTTTTACTACGAGGATTTATAACATGTTTTCTGGAGTACTTGATTCTGATCGGTCAATCCTTTTTAACGCTGTTTTGTAAATGTATCTGCACTGTTTCTGCATGTAAGCCAGTAAAATTAAAATAATTCCAATTTAAATCTATAATTCGTGTCCATTTATTTATTTGTTTGTTTATAAATATTTATGTATTTATTTATAAATATTTATTTATTTATAAATCAGATTTATTTGTACATTATCCCTTGCCGTTTCTATTTACTCATAGCATTTGATTTTGACATTTTCGTTGAGAGCATTTTTAAACTTTACAAACCCGTTACTTTTTATTTATTAAAATGCAATATTTAAATGTTCATTTCTCAGTTACTAGATTAAAACGTGCTCTGGTGATCTGGTTTTCTGCTGTTGATTATGTTTGTCTGCCTGATTTTTACTTTCACTTTGTAACCTAATATCCCGGAAGCCAAGGAGAAGTGCCTCTAGGCGGAATGTAACAAGGTATGTGTTACACAGATACAATGTTGCGTTTCTAATCAGTTTTAAATATGTTTTTCGGTAGCGGGAGAAATCTAATATTTGAAGTCAACTAACGAATAAATTAAAAGTTGCGTTGTTTCTGACAAGTAATGAAAGGGAACGCAGAAATGTCAACCTTTCGAATACCGAACTCTTTTTTTTTTGTTTCTCGTTTTGGTTTCTAATGTGTTTCTCTGAAGTTTGTCTGTGGCTCTTCATTCAAATGTCCGCCTTTGATCGTCGGGAAATATTTCAAGAGTTTTGTCAGAAAGAATGTTCTCTAAGCTACTTCCGCAGTCCTTCATGTAGAGGATGTTGTAATGTTTTCATTGGGTTTTCATTTGATTTGTTATGTTTGTGTTGCTCTAGGGAAGTTGTCTTTAGGAATAGAGGAACTATGGCTACAGCAGCGAGCCTGAGTCTTATGAAGTCTGGAGATCTGATCAAGAAAGAGCCTTTGGATTATGGAGGGTTTGGGGAAGTTTACCTGTGTTACCACAAAACCCTGGGCCAGGTGGTGCTGAAGACGGTCTACACCGGCCCTCCGCGCAACGGGTGAGTGTGGAGCATCTGCTCTGGCTTCAGATGCTCAGATGCCGTGGGAACTGACTGAGTTGAATGTGTCTGACTCAGCCGGCAGAAGCAGTCTCTTCTGGATGAAGGCAGTCTGATGAGCAGGTTAAGCCATCAGAGAGTGGTCAAGCTGCTGGGGGTTATTCTGGAGGACGGAGACTATTCTTTAGTCATGGAGCTCATTCCTAAAGGAAACCTGCTCACCATGCTGGAGACGGTAACTGGTGAAATATACATGAAGTTTCACATTTTTATCTGTCGAACACTGTTTGTCCAGAATGTCCAAAAACACACAGAATGTGTCAAAACAGGGTTAGCCCTTGTGCATCAATTTAAAAAGGTTAAACAGATCTCGACGAAATAGTCCATGTCATAAAATATTATATTTTAATATGTTTTTCCACTATCATAGCTGATCATAACTACCAAAACATCAATTTTCAGGATTTCAACACTTTAACTGTTTTAAGTTTGTTTACATAATGCAACTGTTGCTTAAAAAGAAAAGACAAAAATCAATTATTTTCCATATACTAAATGCTAAGATTGTGTTGTTTGTTTTGTGTTTTGGATTATTACAGTCTTGTATGTCAGTGATTAGCGATGACATTCATTTTGGTGCATTATTATTTTTTTGTGCAGTGTCAGATAAAAAAATAAAAAAAACATTCACATGCACACCAATTTGTCAGTATATGCATTTATATTATAAAAATAGTGAATTTATGTTTTGAAGCCAACAGAATGAAAGCCTATTAACAGGCTTGATTTTATGCTTAAATGGTGTTGGGATTAAATATTGCAACATTTTTGTCCTTAAGGTCCAGAGTGAAACTATTTTTGTACCTAAAGTAAAACAGATTTATGAAAGGAAATGATGGTGGAAAAACGTCAATACAAATACACATTTTTGACCAAATCTATGCTGTTTGCATTAACACACATTAAAAAAAAAAAAAAAAGTTTACAATAAAAGCTATTTAAAGGACAGCAGCATCCGTAGCGGTATTGATATCTTGATGTAAATGCAGGATCAGATCATGTGTCTTTAATGTGCAAAATGGACATTAGCTCTCTCTCAGGTGAATGCTTTCAACATTTCTGAACCCCTATAACTGTATTCACCTGCTGTCCAATATAACCTGCCCTTGCATGCACTAGTATACAAATTTCCTTTAGAGAATCACAGACAGTGCATGCAAAAGTAGTGAAATGTAGGGAAAAATGTGTCACTTTTTGATATCTTTAATAGTTTCCTCGTGTTTGGTGTTCCAGGTGCCTGTTCCAATATCTGTGAAAGGAAGGATCATTCTGGAGATCTTGGAGGGAATGGTTTATCTCACGGAGAACCAAGTCATTCACAAAGATCTCAAACCATTGAACATCCTGGTGGACAAGAATTTCCACATAAAGGTGTAGAGTTTATCTCTGAATTCCCCACAGAACTCCCTTTTTAAAAAGTTAAATACTCACATTATTGAAAATAATTACCCATAGTTTAGATTATGGTCTCTTCCAAAGGTACTACAATGTACCATTTAGTTACTAATATGTGACCCTGGAGCACAAAACCAGTCATAAGGGCCAATTTCCCGAAATTGAGATTTATGCATCATCTGAAAGCGGAATAAATAATCTTTCCATTGATGTATGGTTTGTTAGGATAGGACAATATTTGGCTGAGATATAACTATTTGAAAATCTGGAATCTGAGGGTGCAAAAAAATCTAAATATTGAGAAAATCATCTTTAAAGTTGTTCAAATGAAGTTCTTAGCAATGCATATTACTAATCAAAAATTAAGTTTTTATATATTCACAGTAGGACATTTACAAAATATCTTCATGGAACATGATCTTTACTTAATATCCTAATGATTTTTGGCATAAAAGAAAAATCTATAATTTTGACCCATACAATGTATTGTTGGCTATTGCTACAAATATACCCCAGCGACTTAACACTGCTTTTGTGCTGCAGGGACACATATGTGCACTTCAGCTACTAATATGCAGCCTTTAGGGGCAAATAAGGTACAAACATGTACCTTTTTCAAATAGCTTTTTTTCTGAAAGGAGAGAAGGATATGAATGTCTGCTTGAACTGCCTGATGCTAAAATTATAAAATATAATATTTATAGTTCTTTATGCATACTAAAGAACTGCACATCGTCGTGAAATGTAAAGTATATTATTGCACAACTCTCTATGTAAAGTCGAATATTTAGTACTTTATCCACATGCATAGAGTATAGCAAATATCAGCTGCTCGAATGCTTGTATCATCACAAAATATAAACTCTATTATCGCACAGCTCTAATCTGCTGAATGTGACTATAATGCATGAAGATATAAATATATTATAAACATTAACATCGTGATTTTGTGTAAAGCTGCTTCGAAAACCATGTGTATTGTGAAAAGCGCTTTAAAAATAGAGTTGACGTGAAGGATTTTGGTGCATGCTCTGAGCTGTGTTTGTTTGCTCCGCATCAGATCGCAGATCTGGGTCTGGCCACGTCTCAGATGTGGAGCAAGCTGACGAAAGAGGAGTCTCGCAGACAGAGTCATCTGGGCAAGAAGTCGTGTGCGCGCGCCGCAGGCACTCTGTGCTACATGGCTCCTGAGCACCTGAAGAGCATCAACACCCGCTCCACCGAGAAATCTGATGTCTACAGCTTCTCCATCGTCGTCTGGGTCATCCTCAGCGGCCGCGAGCCCTATGAGAGTGAGTCTGCCTTCAGAACTGTTCAGAATTCATTTTTCTTCAGTGGAATGTGTAGTAGGAATGTACAAAAAGGATGTAAAAGTAACAAAATTACTATTCATATGATTCATGTGCTATATTCTGTTGTATATAGCTTTTTGTGAGGAACAGACTGGAATAATAAAATAATAATAAAAATAAAATATATAAGTATGAATATGAATTTTCACTATTCCGGTCAGTTTACTCAGCACAGTTCCTCTTTCTCAAAGAAAAACAGAAGAGGCAATGATATACACATTTTAATAGGGCTGAACAATGAATCATATTTTAATTGTGCTTCTCTCGATTTATTAAGCTTAAAAATGCAATATTTGCCTGCTGGTTATTTATCCTAAAAATGTATCATTTGCGGTATCTTGCATTTGAACAATCCTCCACAAGCTTTCATGGCGGTTGCCAGATTTCAAGATTTTAAATCCCCCAATCAGAGCTTTTCTCTTAAATCAACCCATTTTTCTGCCCAGTGGTTTCATTAAAGGGATAGTTCACGCAAAAATTAAAATTCTGTTATCATTTACTGACTCTCCGGATATGTGGGTAACCAAACCGTTGACGGTAGCCATTGACTTCCATACTATTTTCTTCCATACTGTAGAAGTAAATGGCTACCGGCAACTGTTTGGTTACCCACATTCTTCAAATTTGTGTTCAACAGAAGAAAGAAACGAAGAACTTGAGGATGAGTAAATGATGACAGCATTTTTTTTTTTTTTCTCAGTGAACTATCCCTTTAATCTTCCCAACCTGGCAACCATGCGCACACGCTCTCTCTGCATTACAGAATAAGTGCTGATGAGCTGAAAACACCAGGAAACATGTCAGTCAGGGTTTAGTGATCTACATTGAGATACTGCTTAAATAAAAGTGTCATACAGACAATCTGATTTCTTTCACACGGTCATTTGTACTGTTTGCTGCGAGTAAACCATGCGAGTGCTTATGTGATAATAATTCTGATGAAATGTACCAAAAATGCAAAATGACATTTTTGAGCAAAATAATCGTGTTCGACTGTTTAACCATTATAATGCGGCACTATATTGTAGTATTAATGTGGTCATATGTGACCCTGGACCACAAAACCAGTCATAAGTGTCGATTTTTATTTCATATAAATAATCTTTCCATTGATGTATGGTTTGTTAGGATAGGACAATATTTGGCTGAGATACAACTATTTGAAAATCTGGAATCTGAGGGAGCAAAAAAATCTAAATTGAAAATCTGGAGTCTGAGGGTGCAAAAAAAATCAAAATATTGAGAAAATCATCTTTAAAGTTGTTCAAATTAAGTTCTTAGCAATGCATATTACTAATCACAAATTAAGTTTTGATATATTTACGGTAGGACATTTACAAAATATCTTCATGGAACATGATCTTTACTTAATATCCTAATGATTTTTGGCATAAAAGAAAAGTGGATAATTTTGACCCATACATTGTATTGTTGGCTATTGCTACAAATATACCCCAGCGACTTAACACTGCTTTTGTGCTCCAGGGTCACATATCTTTACATTTTTTTGTCATGATATAGTTCAACATGACCATTTCTGACCAATTAAGCAGCCTGTTTTTGTGCCATTGTGCTTTTAAGACTTTGCAATGCATGCAAATGCTCTTTAATATATTTGCAATGTAACAAACTCAAGCCCAAGATTCAGTACCCAGAAAGTGTGAATGAAAATGCTGTTTCTGTTTCTTCAGATGCCAGGAGTGAAGATCAGATCTGCCACTGTGTGTGTCAGGGTGAGCGTCCCGACGAAGCGCTGATCCCTCGAGACACTCCTCAAGACATCATCAAGCTCATGAAGACGTGCTGGAATGAAGACCCTCGAGACCGGCCCACATTTAAAGGTAGAAGCCTTGAGGGTTCGTCCTAAAGCCAGACGTGTTTAACAGGACACATTCATTTAGTTTTGAATGGAACAGAATGCAGCTGAACTACTTTTACTAGACACTGCATCCTAAACACACATTTGCGGGATTATACTGACATGTAGGATTAATTATGCAATTTGATTTTGTATTTTGAATCAGTTGACAGTTTTGGTATATCAGTGACAAATTATGAGAGACATTAATTTGTTGTTTATTACCTGACTGTTGACTTTGGGCCTGGATCACAGTCTCACAGCTACTGAACCTTTTATCTAATTTGCTTTATTTGTCTCTTTTTACAGATAGCTATGCAATTTTTGTGCCTTTTTATCAGAAGAAGCTGGCAGCAAATGTAAAAGCAGATTTGGAAAGTCTAATGGTGAGTGTTTTTTTCGGATGTCAGAACATATTGATTCACTGATTCTTTTACCCCATCATTCATCACAGGCGTTTAATATATTGCTGCTTTTATTGGATTACATGAATTAAGTTTAATTGATTAAGCTAATTTGATCTGATTACTGTGCATGACACAAGAGGTTGTCACTATTTTATATGGACAGTTTGAATATTCTATTATGTGCAATGTTTGAATCCTACATTTATGATTTTATTGCATTCAAGTTCTGTTTGAATGTATAATTTCTTAAGTATGTGTATTATTCATTCTTAATTAATTTTCATAATCGTGACACTGCTATGTGTTCCTTGCATCATGTTTTGTTTGTCTCTTAAAGGAACGGTTGCTTAAAAATGAAAAGTCATCCTTTACTCAACCTGCAAACATGATTTCTTCTGATCACTTTATATGATGATCAAAATTTAAGCTTTTAAATTTTTCATTTTAGGACAGCCATTGTTTAACCTAGAGATTATTTGTATTTTGCATACTCTCTAATGTAAGAGATCCAGTCAGGAAGTCTGTAAGTGAAATATAAGACAGTCATGCTAGTATTATTTTGCACAGAGATCGTATGAGGGCCCAGAGGAGCTGGTAGAAAAGCTGAAGTCCCTCACAACAGACTCGCTCACTCCTGAAGGTATGCTGATTTATTCAGTCATGTTTTATTTACACCAGCAACCGTTCAACACTGATTTATCATTGTGACATCAGATATATACTGTACATTTCACTTAAGACCACTTGTACATCAAATACAGTATATGCCATATTTTCTACAATATCTAACGCGTTTACCACCTGTTACAGTTTCACTTTAGATATATGCATCTTGGTGTTTATAATAAATGTTGTTGTTGTTGTTGTACAAACAATGTATGTTGTTTGTTTTATACTTGCATTTGTCATTCCTTTTCTATTCTGAATACCATTACATTGAAATAATGTATTGTGTAGTGAGGGGAACTAATATGCATAATGTTATTTACCAATATTTTACATTATCCCTTAGTTTTTCAAAAGCGTTAGTCGTAGTAATTAAATATTCTATAGTGGTGAACGGAAACTACAACAAATATCATTTTTGTGTACACATTTGCTCCAGTATCAAAATAAAAAATCGACAATAGGGTTTTTATGACTTTTTCACAATATGGAGAGATTGATTACGTTGGTCAGAAGAGAGAAAAATTTCGAATTTGATGTCACTCCCTCGGCCGTTGTATTAGAAACACAAGTTTTCTGTAATTTAATGCCAAGGTAATAAAACAGAAGTATAGTGTTATAAATGTTTGGGCTGCACAATAATGGTTAAACGGTTAATCACAATTATATTGTTCAAAAATATGATCGCAATTATTAATAACAATTATTGTCATTTTATTTTATTTTTTTATATCTCAGTCGAGATCGCTGAGCTCCAGCTTACATGTTTGCTGATGTTTTCAAATCATCTGCACTTTTTCTGTAACGTAGACAGAGTGAGTGCACATGGTTGCCAGGTTGGGAATATTAAGTAAACCCCTGGGCTCTGATTGGGGGATTTAAACTCTTGACATCTGGCAACCACAGCCATGACAGCTTATCCAAATTAAAATGTTTTCTGGATAAATAACCAGCGAGCAAATATCGCAGACGATTGTGTTCAAGCATTTTCAAATCATGACCACAATTGAAATACCTTTCGTCGTGCAGCCCTTCTAAAACGTACATTAAAGTTTGTAAAAATGAAAATATAAAAATATTGAAACAAACTTTAACAATGTTAATAACTGTGGAACCGTGTCATCACATTCACATTTCTGAATGCTATAATAAAATTTTACTTTGATCATGTGACCACGGATTTCTAAGAGCGAAAACACTTAATTCAAATAAGTTGTTTTCTAGTGTGTAAAAAAATTTTTTTGCAACAGTGTTGATTGTAGGTGAAGCACATCCAGCTAAAAGGAAACGTTCTCACAACTTTCACTAATGCTTTTTTTTAAAGTTATATAAATGTTAGGACAAAGCATTCTTAAAGACATGTTTATATAATGTTCTTATAAATGTATTAGTATTTGAGATGTGTTCTCAAAACATTGAGAGAACTTTCTTAGAACAACATTCTCGTCCTTGCGATGTTATTTGTACTTGATGAACGTTCTAAGAAATGTTTTTGTAACCTTTACATAACGTTCCGATCACAACAAGAGAACTTGACACTTTAACATTCTTAGAGTAAATGTTCAAATAACGTCATATTTTGCGTTAAAATAAAGTTAGCGCAATGCTGTAAGAAACGTATTTGTAACCTTTAAATAACATTCTAATCGCATCAAGAAAACATTGGACATTTCAGTGTTTCAGAAACATTTCAAAATGCATTTTTATAACCTAACTTTGTTACCTGGGATCAGATGCTTGTAAATGCAATGCTGACTGTTCTTCTTGTGTCTGCAGACCCTTCGCCGTGTTCCAGAGACTCTCCAGGGCCCTTGAGGAGCTCAGACATCGGTCCGGTGGAGGCCAGCATTGAAGACCTCAGCTTCAGGACCCCCGAAGAGTCTCTGCTGGAGGTGGACGCCGCGCCTCCCAGCTCTCCCAATCTGGAGCTCAAACTGGCACAAGAGTACAACTACCACAAATACGGCAGTCGTATAGTGGATCAGCCGGATGCCAGCGTTTATAACCCGCTCCCGCAGCAGCCAGCCAGCAGCAGGTGGGCCGGAGAGGCTTCTTCTGTCAAGTCTTGGACTAAACCCGCCGCTTACCCAAACCCAGAGGAAGAGCTCCATCCGAGACCTGCAAGCTCGTTTGAGGGTTTGCACAGGCCAGAACTGGCGAGTCAGCTCTCAGTGCCGTATTCTGACTACGACCGTCTTCAACATCCACTGTACAATCGCATCAAGTCCTGTCCTGATGGTGCATCTCCTGCAGCCGAGTCTTTCATGCTGGATTCACAGCCTGGCCTGCGTTTCTCGCCCGTCGTGTGTCCTCTGTCTGACTCGGGTACAGTTCACAATTCACAACTAACAAGTCATTTCTGTAGCACTTTATGCAATACTGATTGTGTCAAAGCAGCTTCACAGAGATAAATAGGAAATAGCAGAGACAATATGTGTCCCTGGAGCACAAAAGCAGTCTTAAGTCGCTGGGGGATATTTGTAGCAATAGCCAACAATACATTGTATGGGTCAAAATTATATATTTTTCTTTTCAGAATCAGAATCAGAAAGAGCTTTATTGCCAAGTATGTTTGCACATACAAGGAATTTGTTATAGTGTCACAAGCTTCCAGTACACGGAGACAACAATAACACACAGATAATAAAAATGAGATGTGAATAAAATACACATGCATAAATATAAACCACAAAAAAAGAATAAATTGTATGTACAGGTGTGCTATAGATAGAATAGGAATAGAATAAAATAAAATAAAATAAAGTTGTAGGGATGTACTAGGATTTAGGGTGATAAATAAGTATAAGGTTATTGCACATACTGTACTTTAATTGCACAATGGGAGAACATTAACTGTTCATGAGGTAGATTGCCTGGGGAAAGAAACTGTTCTTGTGCCTGGCTGTCCTGGTATTCGGTGCTCTGTAACGCCGACCAGATGGCAAAAGTTCAAAAAGGAGATGGCTTGGATGTGATGGATCCAGAGTGATTTTCTGAGCCCTTTTCCTCACTCTGGATGTATACAGTTCTTGGAGGGTAGGCAGGGGGGCACCAATAATCCTTTCAGCAGTCCGAACCGTTCTCTGTAGTCTTCTGATGTCTGATTTTGTAGCTGAACCAAACCAGACAGTTATTGAAGTGCACAGAACAGACTCGATGACGGCTGAGTAGAACTGCTTCAGCAGCTCCTGTGGCAGGTTGAATTCCCTCAGCTGGCGAAGGAAGTACAACCTCTGCTGGGCCTTTTTAACAGTGGAGTCAATGTGAGTGTCCCACTTCAGGTCCTGAGAGATGGTGGTGCCCAGGAATCTGAATGACTCCACTGCAGCCACAGTGCTGTCCATGATGGTGAGTGGGGGGAGTGCAGGGGGGTTCCTCCTGAAGTCCACGATCATCTCCACAGTTTTGAGGGTGTTCAGCTCAAAAGTTGTTATGACTGCACCAGACAGCCAGCTCTTTAACCTCCTGTCTGTAAGCAGACTCGTCTCCATCCTTGATGAGACCGATGACTGTAGTGTCATCTGCAAACTTCAGGAGCTTGACAGAGGGGTCTTTAGAGGTGCAGTCGTTGGTGTACAGGGAGAAGAGCAGTGGGGAGAGGACGCAACCCTGAGGGGCGCAAGTGCTGGTGGTGCGGCTGTTTGATGTGAATTTACCAATTCTCACTAGCTGTTGCCTATCTGTCAGAAAGCTGGTGATCCATTGACAGATAGAGCTAGGGACAGAGAGCTGGGTTAGTTTGGTCTGGAGGAGTGTTGGGATGATGGTGTTGAAAGCGGAGCTAAAGTCCACAAACAGGATCCTCACATAAGTCCCTGTTTTGTCCAGATGTTGCAGGATGAAGTGCAGTCCCATATTGACTGCATCATCCACGGACCTGTTTGCTCGGTAAGCAAACTGCAGGGGGTCTAGTAAGGGTCCAGTAATGTCCTTCAGATAAGCCAACACCAACCTCTCAAATGTCTTCATGACCACAGACGTTAGGGCCACAGGTCTGTAGTCATTAAGTCCTGTTATCTTGGGCTTCCTTGAGGACGGGGATGATGGTGGAGCGTTTGAAGCAGGCAGGGACTTTGCACAGCTCCAGTGATCTGTTGAAGATCTGTGAGAAGATGGGGGCCAGCTGGTCAGCGCAGGTTTTCAGACAGGCTGGTGTCACACCGTCTGGGCCTGGTGCTTTTCTTCTCTTGTTCTTTCTGAAGACCTGGCGCACATCATCCTCACTGATCTGAAACGTAGGAGTGGGGGAGAGGGGGGTTGCAGGAGGTGTTGATGGTTGTGTGGAGAGATGTTCAGAGCGGGTGTGGGGTGTTAGACTGGGAGTTTCAAATCTACAGTAAAACTCATTCAGGTCTTCAGCAAGTTGTTGATTGGCCTCAGTGCTGGGGGATGGTGTCTTGTAGTTGGTGATGTCCTTCAGGCCTTTCCACACTGATGCAGGCTCATTCGCAGAAAACTGGTGTTCTAGTTTTTTAGCGTAGTTCCTCTTGGCCACTCTAATCTCCTTATTCAGTGTGTTTCTGGCCTGATTGTACAAGACTCTGTCCCCCCTTTTGTAGGCGTCCTCTTTGGCCTGACGAAGATGACGAAGTTTTGCTGTAAACCATGGCTTATCATTATTGAATGTTAAATGAGTCCTGGTAGGGATGCACATGTCTTCACAGAAACTGATATATGATGTTACAGATTCCGTGAGCTCGTCCAGATCGTTGGTGGCTGCTTCAAAAACACTCCAATCAGTGCAGTCGAAACAGGCTTGCAATGCCTGCTCTGTTTCATTGGTCCATCTCTTTACAGACTTTACTACAGGTTTAGCAGATTTAAGTTTATGCCTGTAAGTCGGTATAAGATGAACCAGGCAGTGGTCAGAGAGTCCTACAGCTGCTCTGGGGACCGAGCGATATGCATCCTTTATTGTGGAGTAACAATGGTCCAGTATATTACTGTCTCTGGTGGGACATGTAACATGCTGTCTGTATTTTGGCAGTTCACGGGAGAGATTTGCTTTATTAAAGTCCCCGAGAATGATTAAAACAGAGTCCGGGTGTTGTTGTTCTGTCTCTGTGATCAGATCAGCGAGTTTCTGTAAAGCTGAGCTCACGTGCGCTTGCGGAGGAATGTAAATACTCACGAGAATGAACGAGTGAAACTCCCACGGTGAATAGAACGGCTTACAGTTAATGAAAAGCGCTTCTAGATCGGAACAGCATATCTTCTTTAACGCTGTAACATCTGTACACCACCTTTCGTTGATGTAAAAACATGTCCCGCCGCCGCGCGATTTCCCCGTTGATTCTGCGTCGCGGTCCGCTCTGAACAGCTGAAAGCCCAGCAGTTGTAGCGCGCTGTCCGGAATGGCACCCTTATGACTGGTTTTGTGCTCCAGGGTCACATATTGTCATTATTCAGCTCAAGTTAGTTCAGTGTTGGTTCTGTTCAGAAAGGGCATAATCACAATTTCACCTCTATTTATTAAGAATAATCATCTGTAATATTTGCTTGCTGGTTATTTATCCTGAAAACATTTCATGTTCATTTGGCATTTGCATTGGTAACAGGCCTCTACAAGCTTTCATCCTACCGTAAATATATCAAAACTTAATTTTTGATTAGTAATATGCATTGCTAAGAACTTCATTTGGACAACTTTAAAGATGATTTTCTCAATATTTAGATGTTTTTGCACCCTCAGATTCCAGATTTTCAAATAGTTGTATCTCAGCCAAATATTATCCTATCCTAACAAACCATACATCAATGGAAAGCTTATTTATTCAGCTTTCAGATGATGCATACATCTCAATTTCAAAAAAATTGACCCTTATGACTGGTTTTGTGCTCCAGGGTCACATATTGTCATTATTCAGCTCAAGTTAGTTCAGTGTTGGTTCTGTTCAGAAAGGGCATAATCACAATTTCACCTCTATTTATTAAGAATAATCATCTGTAATATTTGCTTGCTGGTTATTTATCCTGAAAACATTTCATGTTCATTTGGCATTTGCATTGGTAACAAGCCTCCACAAGCTTTCATGGTTGCGGTTGCCAGATTTCAAGAGTTTAAATCCCCCAATAAGAGCTGTGTTCATAAATGGAACTGTTTGAAATTCTTTTATGGTTTTAGTTTTAGTTAAAGGCAGGGAAGGTGATTTGGTTCAAAAACATTTTTTGTTATGCTGGTTGAAAGTCTGTTCACATCCCGATAGCAATCACTAAGTTAAGTGCTCTAAATGTATTTACTGTAATATTTGCTTGCTGGTTATTTATCCTGAAAACATTTCATGTTCATTTGGCATTTGCATTGGTAACAGGCCTCTACAAGCTTTCATGGTTGCGGTTGCCAGATTTCAAGAGTTTAAATCCCCCAATAAGAGCTGTGTTCATAAATGGAACTGTTTGAAATTCTTTTATGGTTTTAGTTTTAGTTAAAGGCAGGGAAGGTGATTTGGTTCAAAAACATTTTTTGTTATGCTGGTTGAAAGTCTGTTCACATCCCGATAGCAATCACTAAGTTAAGTGCTCTAAATGTATTTATATCGTCTGTGGAAGGTGTAGGACCATAAAATGTTCGTCCAATCACATTCCTCGGCCCGAGGATTACGATAGGCTGTCCTACCTGCCTGTCGACGTATGTATTTGCATACCTCCTCGCACCCTGTTCGCGCAGACATGATACGTCATCAGCGCATTCATTATGCTGTGTGCTTTGCACTGTAATGTTTTCTCACCGGTGAATGAGACATGAGCTAATCTGACAGTGTTGACTCCGTCTGTCATCGTGTCGCTGGTTAACCTCTGCTCTGCCCGTGTTTTGGAGGAGGCGTGGCTTTGGAAAGTGATTATACAGGAAGGGTGGGATCTTATGCTTTCAAACGCTGCTAGCCTCTCCGAAATCATCTACCCTACCTTTAACAACAATCTGATCCAAAAAATGTTATTTTGGGGCGGGGGTGGATTTTGGGTAGTTATATGAAAGTTTATAAAACGGAGAGTTCCGGTCCTTAATTCTGATTGGCTGAGCCGCGTTCGAAGCTGTTGTAAATATTAACTTAAATGATTTTAGCAAATGGCTGCAATATAACAAAGAGTGAAAAATTTAAGTGGGTCTGAATACTTTCCGTACCCACTGTATATATATATATATATATATATATATCATTTTCTCCTGATTTGTTTGGTTTTCCATTAGGGTGGCCTGTGGCCATCTCAAATGCCAGTGCGATTCAAATCGGGAGTTACAACACGATGAATTTGCGAGTCTCTGATAACAGCTCCTTGAGCTCGTTATCCGCTGGATCCATCAACAGAACCAGATATAATGAGCTTCTAATGACGTACGGTAAGACTCACTCTGTTTCAGACCTAGTGAGCTGCTATCTAATTAAGTATGTGCTAATTTGCATACATTTTCAGAACAAAAATCTAAACACTGAATTAAGTAACTTGTTACGTTAAGTTAACTTGTTTGATTTTTTTGACATATTAAAGGTCTTCACAGAGGGCATTTTGGATTTCTCTTATTTATCATTCATATAAAATATAATAAATATATTCATATAAAATAAGAATAAAAATGTAAAGTTTGGTGTACGTAAGTGCTGCTGAAGTTGGAGACTGTGACTACAGATGCAAATAGATTAAGTGCAATTAAAGCAACACCTAAATGTGTATTTTGGATGTTTTTTTACACTAGTTTGTAACAACACATGAAAAAGCCAAACAGCCCAAAATTGACCAATGCATGCTTTTAGCCTTAACAAAGCCCTTGTTTTATAGTAATCCTGATCAAATGATTAAACTCTCATTGCTTCATATGTGCCAGATCTGATTGACTTTCTCTGTTTGATTGTGTTGTGATGATCAGAGGAGCATACGGTCACTGAGAGCCACCTGGAGGCCGTGCGTCAGAATGTGGGGGGAAACTGGAAGCAGGTGGCTCGTAAACTGGGGCTGACAGACATAGACGTGGACACCATCGAGCATGACTACGACCGCGACGGTTTGGCAGAGAAGGTGCACCAGATGCTGGAGCGCTGGAAGATGAAGGAGGGTCTGCTGGGCATCACCGTGGGTAAACTGTGCCATGCGCTGGAGGGCTGCATCAAACCCAACGTACTGCTGCAGCTGCTGCTGAAGTGTCAAGACGCCGCTGGAGTGCCTTGAAATGCCACCTTGTGCTTGTGTCATAATCTTCTCTGGAGGGAATCAGATTGGGTAAAGGGGCATTTATAGAACTCTAACAACCTTCATCAAACAGTGAAACATTACAAAGACGTACAGTATTTCTGACTTCCTATCAGGCTGTGTTCATGGTGTTGGATGCTACGGCATAATGATTACAATTTTGTGAACTATTCATAGCACAAAAGTTATCTTCCTGCCATGTGATCTGAGTTCATCATTGATTCATACAAAGTGCCTTTTTCCTGAACCTGATCAGCTGAATCAGTCTTTATATTTCAGAATCACTTGTCATGATTGTAAGATGCTTTATGATTTTTTTTTTCTGTTTAGAGATTTCTTTAAAATTAAATACTGGTATATAGATCAGTGACAAGAGTTTGCATGTTCCAACTTTACCCACAGGCTTCCCCACATGTCTGTGTGTGTGTGTGTGTGTGTGTGTGTCTGTGTGTGTGTACTATGTATACCACAGCATGTATGTTTTCATTAATTACATTTTTCCACATCCCAGGGATGATGATGTGGAATTTGAATTGGAAAGACAGGTAATTGGAAATGAATCGCAGTTCATTATTGAGTTCAACACAGTCAGAACAGTGGAGTTTCATTAGTTAAACACAAGTCTGGGGGGAAAGGAAAGAAAAAAAATTAAAGTTCACGAAATATGCCTGTTTATTGATTGCAATCCAGAATTTTGAAAGTTTTTTTGAACAAAAAAACTAAGCAAACATTACAAATGACATTATAAATATAATATCATAGCCACAAATTAAGAAATAGTCCCCATGTTCGCCAACCACGTTTAAAGGGAGCCTGGCACATGACACGAAATAATATATTTATTGTGGCCACGAATTACAAACTCGTTCTCTCAAGCTAACAAATTAAGACAGTGCTGGGGATTACATGCACTCATAATTAGAGTACATTACATTTTATAATGCTCGTAATCAGATTACATTTTTTATGGATTACATGATTACATATTATTCACACAATGGTAGTAAATTATTCATAATTTATTGATTCTTTTTTCTTTTAAAGAATGTCAGCTGTTGGTTACATTGATATGCAGGTAAACCAATTAAATTTCTATTTTTAGTGTTCAAGTGTTTAAACAACTCATTTAATTTGACATTTTTATGATTTAATTCATTTTTAGCTTTTTATCCACTCAAACACCCACTGCAGTTCTTACATTAAGCCCATAGGAAACCCTGGTTTAATGTAATGTTTAATGCATTTTATCATGTTGATATAAAAAAATGGAATATATTTTCTTTCCCTTTCCTTTTTCTGTCTGTATGGCACGTTTAATGGTAAGTTTAAAACAAGTCATCTAAAAAGTCGTCAGAATACATTACGTTACAAACTAGTTTTCATCATGTAATCTGTGATCAGTAACAGACTCTAATTTGTAAGTAATCTACTCAGATCTGCTCTTTAATGTCTTTACTGTACAAGTCATTAGTCCCTTATTTCTTTCATTCGTCATATATATTTTACAGCATTTAGTCATCTTGGTTAATGTTGCTTTATATACTGATGTAGTCCGTGTTTCATGTGTAATGTCAGATTTGCTTTTAAGGTGCACACAATTATTTAAAATGTAATATAAACAATTTATTAGTCCGTTATAAATGACCTTATCGTTTGTCTTATAATATGTTTAAGAGAAAATGCATGCTTTATTTAAATCTTTATTGTCTTTCACAGGAAATGTTTTCTAAATACAGTGAACATTAGAGAGGAAAAAAATGTCTAGTTTTTAATAGCGAGAGGAAAATACAGAACGAGGATTGTTTTCATATTAAACATCACAACAGACATTCATATCACTCAGTTTATGAAAATATATTAGATTTCAAGTAAGAGAACTCGGAAGCATTTACATATAATCAGTGAACCAAACATATGTTTATTTGTTTTTTTTTAGATATACAAAACTGTTGCCTAATGAAGTTACATTTTGCTGAATAAATTATTTAGAGAGAGCTGTTGATAAGATTGTTGAATGGCCATTTTCTGTTGTTTGAGATACAAAATAGGTGGTTATGTAGGATATTTCTTGAAAGAAATTTTTGAAAATGAGAATTGTGATTAAAAAAGTAGGTGTAATTAATAATGGCTACTCCTTGGTTACTGTCAGTCTTGGTAAATTTAGTTATATAGCCTATATATATATATATATATAGAATCTGCTCCTGATTCCACAAATAGTACAATAGCAAATGTGTTGACTAAAAAAAGAGCCTCGATAATAAAACATACAGGGACCATCGGAGAGCTATGCAGAAGCGTTTTGTGAATAAAAACTTCCCTGAAGCAATCACACTGCTTCATAAAGTTTGCATACACCACTGGATTTGAAACTCTTTGATCAGACTAAAACTACAGGTTCTGTTCTCATGAAATCAGTTTTTATTTCTGGCAATTTCATAATATACAATTAGAACAATATACACTAGTACATTACTGAGCTTAAGCGATAATATAATAATCATAAACAACATTACTGACATGTTATTCATCATTAATAACTAACACATGTCTAACAAAGACTGCATGCTTACTGTAACGCAGGCGCACAATAACAAAACTGGAATGTGTTTTTCACCTGGTTAGTCAAGCCACTAACGTAAGAGCATTTCTATATCAGCAGAAAGCATTGTTTAATTCTCAATTCATCACTATCGCTTAGTTTGACAAAATGGTATTACATGGAAATAACAACAATTAGGTTAATAGACATCAATGTCACTGATAATTAATTTGGTACTATTGCTCCTCCCAAACATTTAAGTACAAACCTATAGACCCAAATTTAAGATTTATGTACTTGAATTGCATATAAAATGTTCATCCATTTGGATTACTAACATAAACTAAATGTGATGCATATTTGTCAGTCATGCACAACTGAAACAGGCACTGATAACAGATTTCTGTAATAATATTAATAAAATGAGTTTGTATTCAATACACAATACCCAGGTTTATATATTTATCATCAATAAATCCAATTTGTTTCACTCTCATTCATTTTAACTGAATATTGCTTGTTCCAACACTAGCTATATTTGAACTCTTCATACTTTTTAACTGAATACATGTAATAGTTTTCAGAATGAACAGCTGTATGCTGATTCTAAGCAATTTGAATAAATGCATTTTAATTTAATTTATTTATTTAGTTAGTTAGTTAACCAGTTTCATTTATGCATGACTGGGCAAATATTCATCACATTAAAGGAATAGTTCACCCAAAAATGAACATTTGCTGAAAATGTGTTCACCCTCAGGGCATCCCAGATCAGGATGAGTTTGTTTCTTCATCGGGTTTGGAGAAATGTAGCATTGCATCAGTGTCTCAGCGATGGATGCTCTGCAGTGAATGGGTGCCGTCAGAATGAGAGTCCAAACAAAGCTTTATTATGCATTATGGACTCAATGTATTTTAGTTACAAACGTCTTAATGCTGGATTTGTCTCAGCTTTTGTCTTCTCCAGATGTTAACTGATGGACTGGAGTGCTGTGGATTACTTGTGGATTATTGTGATGTTTTTATCAGCTGTTTGGACTCTCATTCTTACACCAAAAACATCATAATTTAGAAGTAATAGGCTATGATTGGCTAACAGTTGTGTTTGTTTGACAGTCTACATCCTTCACAGATATACGCTGCTGTGATTTAGGTTAAAAACGCATAAATACTCAGTACATATCAAGCGATCTGTAATAACAGACAAAGCAATAGTGAGCACATAATAAAAACAGTTCCTTGCAAAGACTGTTTGAGGGGATTTTTAGTGCGCGTGCTTCAGGTGTAGACGCTCAGAAAAGGCGCTTGTCAGAACAGCACGCGAATGAAATGTTTAACCAGCGAGGCTTTAAAGCACATGCAAATAATGTACTTTTGTGATTGCGAATAAGTGCAGTGTACAGTATATTGAGACGGAGGCACCAGAACTGCAGCTGATAGAATAAGATACTACCATATTTAACTTGGATAAAGTTGGTTTTATATTCGCACATTCACACATTACCATAAGTTTCTAATTATATGTGCAATAAAGTTATTTTTGCAAATTCTAATCAGCAACATGACTGTCAACCTACTACATTTTTTTTCCACAATCGATCAAAACGGCCAAGTATAGTTTTAATGGCATACTTACTTGCGAATGTCCACCGAATGTCCAATGTAGAGCAGAAAACAAGATAGGGACCGTCTAAAAAGTTTAAATTTTTTAATTGTGTGCAAACAGACAACAACTTTGTAGCCAACTACAGATGTCCCAGCAACTATCACTCACATTATGCCTTCTAATGCTATAGATTTTCCTTTAGCAACAATAAAAATTGCATTATAATGATGTTTTTTGAAAAGATGTTTGGGAAACGAAAAATAATGAACATGTACGTGAACTGTAATTTGGTAGCAATCCAGTGGAAAGTGGAAAATCACCTGGAATCTCCTGAACATAGTTAATCGCTTCATTTTACAACTGTTTTTATTTATATCTTTGCTTCAAAATGAAAAAGACCTGTGTTGGTTTGTTATGGTTTTAACAATGACATATGCTTTATCCCAATAGGTTTTGAAAGCATGGGCCGACTACTCCAAAGCCAGTTGGAACATCTTGTCTGGAGCCTACAGAACATACTACAGCCCATGTCTTGCTGTTTTATTCACCTGTTTTTCTGGGTTTAGTGTATCTCACTCATAGGTTTCTTTTAAGAAATTAAGATCCTTGGATTCTTCACATGGCTCTTATCTGGCCTGTGGTAACTTGCTATTGTTATGCATACTTTGTTTGAGGAGAGGGGCGATGTGTAAGTTAGTTCTGGGAAAGACGGGCACAGCCAGTGTATGGGACTGGACTTGAATGACCCAGATCAGTTACAGTTTTTCACAATCGATTTGGCACATTTCTCCAATCTCAGGTTACTGTTCTGAAAACATCTTACACAGTGATCTGAACACTTTATAATTGTCCCAAACAGATCGTTGTTGTTTTCATTCATGTCATGCAAATTACAAATCATGCAAATCATTTTCTCAAAACACTGTGAACAAAACTCTCAAATGTTTTCGTAAGTTAATACAACTAACCAGTAAAAAACAATTGTAGCTCCTTTTATTGGTTTTATACAAATCACAAACATTGATTTGTCCAAACACAACAAACAACACTCTGTAATCTGTCACATCATCAAATGCACAACCACAAACTAATAACTGCTCGCTTAATAACAGACAACAAAGGAAATGCAGTTTTTCTAATTGTTAACACATTTATCTCAATTGCTTAAAAGGGGAAAAATATACAAAGAGCAAGAAAAAATATGTAAAGGGTGGTGGGGGGGGGTAGATGAGTAGAGTGCAGGCCATTGGTGTAAAGATCATGAGGAGAAACTGTAAGAAGACATGGACAGAGAAGAAGTGGACAGCACAGTGGAAGGAGAGATAGAAGGTTCAGACCAATTTCAAATCAAAGCAGTTACCCTAATTGACCATGTACGAAATCACGGCCTCTCCTTTAGAGAAGCTGGGGGACAGATCTAAAGAGTTTGTGAACGCACTTCTATATTTCTATATAAATATCGTACTGTAGAGATGTTGAGACAGGAGCTAACCTTCTCGCATTTTTCCCCGCTATGATGTAAACACAGCAAGAATGTAGTGTGGATAAAATGCAGTGCAGATGAAATTCTCTTCCAGTTGTAAATGAAAGTCAAGATCAATAATTCAGCATAACTCATGTACAAATGCAAACACACACACACACGTACGCGCCTGTATAGTTTACACGATACATACAAAACAAAACTCCCTGTTGAAGAACTTTGCAATACATGTATTTTCATTAGTGTTTTTGTGCATCTACAGCTCAATATGTTTCAATACAGAACAAACCTGTAGATTTGATGTTAATATTTACTTGTAATAAACGCTTTACTAGAAAGCACTGTATGAATGCGATAGTAGCGAAGAAACACCTGCCAGCTTATGGGGTGTTTTGACTTGAGTACACTGTTACAACAGTTACGAGTCTGACAAAGCAAATGAATAAATGTTCCATTGTAACAGACAAGATAAATACGATAAACACTCCTGACACACCATTAGTTAGAATTGATAACTTAAAAATGTTCATTAGAAAATTACAAAATACACAGACATCCATTATTGTTTGAAACGTTTTTAAAGTATTTGTTTCAACTATTAAAATTTTGATGAAGAGGGTATACTTCAGACATTTTTATTCAGAAACATTAATTTCTCAACTGTTTTAGGGCTAAGGCGATTTCTTTTTTTTGACACAACTTCTCCTGCCTTTGAAAACACCCTATCGCAAGGCACAGATGAAGCCGGGGTACATAAATACTTGACAGCAAGCCTATACAGATGAGGATATATAAGCTTCTGTCTCTCCCAGTACTGCAGGGGGTCCTCTAATCGCCCAATATTTGGTTCGGCAAGGTACCGCTGGACTTCCACACTAGCGTCTGCTGTAACGCTGTGCCTTCTTCTCGACTCCATCACACTGTCATCCAGATGACGCCACAGTTTGTTACCTAAGAAGTATACAAAGACCTTGTTAGTGAGTGTAGTTATTAATCCAAAATGACCTCAAAACCAAAAACCAAATTACCTGGAGTTACAAGTTCAGCCCCGTGTGATGCTGATGGTTGAGCTGCAGAGCTAACTATGGCAGCACACTCTGATGTAAGCCTTTTTATGGCCTCGTTGGCTTTTGTAGGACTAAAAAATCCCATCGCTTTGAACCTAGGGTCCAGCATTGTTGCAAGCGACATGATGCTCATAGACTGCAATGTGTTGAGCTTCTCCATTAACTGTCTTTTCAGATGCTCTCCCATTTGTCTTGCCACTGGAGATGCCATATTCTTCATCTCTTCCTGCAGATTTTCATCTAGCATTTTAAGCAGTGGCAATACCTTAGACCCAGAAACCTTCTTTTCTTCTGACAGCTCCACAGTGGCATCATTAAAGCCAGAGAGCAATGAAAGGCATGCAGTCACAGAGGTGAGCTCATCAGAGCTCAGTGGGGGTATCTCAGTGGCCAGACTGGCTAAAGCTGCCCGCACTGGCTCTTTGAGCTCCACCAGACGGTGCAGCATTTGAAAGGTGCTGTTCCAGCGGTTCTCCACCTCCTGAAGGAGCTTCAGCGTAGGCCTTCCCATCTGCTGTTGCAGCTGTGCAAGCTTTTCCTTTAAAAAAGAGTAGCAATTAATTTTTATAAAGTGGATAGTTCCGGTCCTTGATTCTGATTGGCTGAGCCGCGTTCTAAGCTGTTGTGAATTACTCTACAAACATACACCTTTGTTTACTTCTGTGTGTTGCTCGGCAACCACTTTGTTGCAACCACAACTATCTGGAATCTGAGGGTGCAAAACAATCAAAATATTGAGAAAATCGCCTTTAAATTTGTCCAAATGAAGTTCTTAGCAATGCATATTACTAATCAAAAATTAAGTTTTGATATATATACAGTAGGACATTTACAAAATATCTTCATGGAACATGATCTTTACTTAATATCCTAATGATTTTTGGCATAAAAGAAAAATCAATAATTTTGACCCATACAATGTATTGCTGGCTATTGCTACAAATATACCCCAGCGACTTAACACTGCTTTTGTGCTGCAGGGACACATATGGAATAACTGTTTTATAAAAGCAATAAGCCCCGTGAAGCCGTGGTTTACAGTGAATTTATAACAGCTACTCCACTTTGCGTCGTGCCTAACAACGCCCCTTAGCTGTTATAAATTCACTGTAAACCACGGCTTCACGGGCTTATTGCTTTAAATTGTCACAGCAGTAGTAACACAAGCAGAAATTGTAACAGACTCAAAGAACACACCTTAGCAGTGACGCTGCTTCTGAAGTATCCCACGAGCTTCCTCGCCTTGGCCCGAATATCAGCGAGCGCAGGGGTCTGGTCAAGAGCCTTTTTAACTATCAGGTTAAGAGTGTGTGCAATGCAGACCGTGTGACGGAGCCTCAGCTCCCTGCCACAGGCGATCATATTAGCAGCACCATCTGTAACCAGGCATGTTACATTGTTGGTTATCCCCCATTCCTCCATGAGGGAGGCTTTCAAGTGAGCTAAATTTTCAGCAGTGTGTGCCTGGGGAAATTTGAGCACTCCTAACAGAACTGAATTGAGACAGGTGTTGCTGTCAACAAAGTGGCAAGCTACTGCCAGGTAGGCACCCATGTTGATGGACGTCCACAGGTCAGACGTCAGGCTCACTGCAGTCACCTTCTTCACGTCAGCTTTGGCCTTCTCCTTGGACTCGGCATATTTCGCCTCCACCATGGCCTTTACAGCCTAAAGGAAAGAAGAAGCAGTGCTTAATTGCCAAATGCAATATTGTAATACTCTTTTGCTTAATGCATGGACCTATACACACCTGCCTTGTGGGAAGAACATAGCTTGGGTCTAGTTTCTGAACAAAGTCCCTGAATCCCACATCCTCCACAATACTAAATGGCTGTGTGTCTTTCACAATCATTGTGACCAGGGCCTCATCCAGCTCTTGTTTTCTGGTAGCTAGAAAAAAAAGAGAAGCTGAGTAAATAAAGCATTTTTTACCTTTCTTTCATTTGCATGGTTTACAAAAATCAGGATGGAACAGTGTATAATATTTGTAATGACACACCTTGGCTGGGCCCACATCCATTTCTCTCCTTGTTCTCATGCAATGCACGGTAATGCCTTATCATGGATGAAGTGTTATTATTGTACCCCAATTCCTTAGAGCACAACATACACTTCACCTTTGAATAAAAGATAGTAAGAAATTATGAAATTGAATTTTTTTTTTCTTACAAATACAATGCATTGGTAATAATGTATGTATATATGTACTGTATGTATATATGCCTACCTTGTTAGAAGAAATCTGATCAAAGTATTCCCATACAGGGGAAGTCTTTCTCTTTTTTGCTGGCTCCAAAGAAACAACAAGCAACAATATCAAATAAGCTACACTATCAAATAACCCAAGCTCACCTCTATCACAACCACACATCCCATGGGTTTATATAGCTGTCAAAAAGTCGCGCCAAGATTCGAACCGATTCCTGAACCAGTCCATATTTACGATAAAGCAGATCGCGGAGACATTTTAATCGATCAAAAATCGTCATATGGCACACCCCTAGTTAATTATTAAATGTTATTTATTAAAGTTATTTATTCATTGTAAGTTTTCACTAAACATTTGCACAATGTTATATATATATATATATATATACTGTATATATAGGGTACAACGGAGCTAAAGGCACCCCTTAAGAAAAAATGTGCTTTTCACTGCACCTAAAATATATAATTGCAGAAAGAATATGTATGTTGTATTGAACATTAATGGAGCAACAGATTTTGTGTGAAAATAAATCATTCAAGTTGTTTACTTTGTTTAAAAATCTTATAAATGTACCCCACACACGGTATTGATACAAATACTTCAGCTAAAATAATGTTTTTTAAATAATGTCTAAGTTAATACTTGTTCAAAACAATCACTTTAGCAAAGTTTGTACTATTTT
>NW_015659703.1:25441-53082 GCF_001515625.1 Sinocyclocheilus rhinocerous | reverse complement strand
CCCCCGTAGCAGATCTATACAGGTGGAGCTGGGGAAGGTGGAGGGCTTCTGAAGACGCTGCAACTGCTACAGCAAGCACTAGCTGAGTATTTGAATGTTGAGCAGCGAGCTCATTGGCTGCTGATGTGAAAAAGGGCGCCAAATTATATATTTAGCTCCGCCCACTCCTTTTGCATGGTGCTCGGTTCCTTTTTTTACTCACAGAAAACAAAAATAATACACTAATCTTGCTTAAAATGTTGAAAGTATGTAATAAATAATATGTATAATAAATAATAATGTAATGAAATAGTCTACTCAGCTATTCACAGTAAAATAAAACTTTACCAGGGGTGCACAACACTTTTGCATGTTGTCACCGTGATAAGCTGGATTATTAAGGGCCAAACACATGGTTTTTAAAAATGCACACACTTCTTTAAAAATGATCTGAAGTGATCTCGGACTGACTAGAGTTGTTTAGCTTTAGCTCCTCTTGGCAAACAGAAAACTGTGAGGAAACATTTATTACAAAGATGATGATTAATAATTTTCAAATAGTATATTAAATAAAATATAAGGAATCCGCATACTACAACATTAATTTAAAAGCAAGCACAGGCTCACAATCTCAGCAGTTCATTAACTCAATATGTTATATTTCATTAGTTCAGTATTTGTTTTTGGTTTGCATTAACCTCCGGGACTCTGATGAAATCTGAGAAATGTTCTGGGTTTGTTTGCATGCGTGAGACAAGCAGAATAACACTGTTAAAGGAAAACATCTCCGTCCAGCCTCTGAATATTGTACTTATTTTCATCTTCTGGTAATACATTACAGACATAATTCTTGTAAGGTGGCGTTTGTCCCATATAAACGTTTAGTTTTAGTCTGCTTAAAAACTGCTGTGTGAAAATATTAAACTACCAATGAATTCACTGGCATAAAGCCTAAATTGCATAATAATAATAATATTAATGGAGATGTCTATTACAAGTTATTAATTTCATTACTACAAAAGGCAATTTTTAATAATAGTCTACATAAAAAACGTGTGAATATTTATTCTGTGGAGCCTCGCTGGACGACGTGTATTTAAATATTAATTTCATCTAATAAAATGATCCTGTCACTTATATTTCATGAGGAAACAGCGTCTGCCCAGGACTTTTATTTTGATTTGTATTGACGCCATAATGCTGCGCCAGTGAGAGCTGTGTGGAATTGAACCCATCAGTATTTAATGTGTTTAAATCGATTATTTTCCACAGCGTATTGCAGATTAAGGTGGAGTGTTGGATGTAATGTTTTATGTGAATGGTGCAACATAAATGATGTGTAAAGCGCATCTACACGAGTTGCAGAAAGACTTACTTTGTGTTTTATATTTCCAGTTCATTATTCTCATCATCTTAAACATGAGATCTGCGTGACACATGATAAACATGGAGTTTATTAAAGAAGAAAGTGAAGAAATAAGAATCCCAGACCCATGCAAAGCGAAAGATGAAGATACTGAGAAAAAAATAGGTGGGTTTCCATTCTCATTACAGTTTTTCCTATAAAGAAAATAATATTTTTGAAAATGTTTACAGTCATATAAACTGACATTAGATGAGTCATATGAGTGCCTAATTAAAGCTGCTCAATGTGATGATGTATTTCCCATTAAAATGTTTAATCAGGATGGAACATATTTAAGAGATCGTCCCTTGTATTTTTTTTTAAGTGAAATGTTTCATTAATGCATTGCATTTTAATTAAACCAATTAGATTTAGTCAACTAAAATATTATGATATTTAGTTGACTAAAATTAAAACAATTCAGATGACTAACTAAATGGATTTTTAATCAAAAGACTAAAACTAAATCAAAATTTGCTAGGTGTTAACACCTAGACTTAAACAATTATGTGAACAAGTGAATTGTAAATAATATTAAAATAGGAAGATGCGTGCAATAATTACGTGCAATAACACAAATAAACAGAACACAATTTTTTTCAGATATGTCTAGCTATATATGTCTAGCTTCTGCTAAACGCTGCATTTATTTGATCAAAAATACAGAAAAAGCAGTAATGTGAAATATTAATACAATTTAAAACAACCGTTTTCTATTTTAATATATTGTAAACTGTAATTTATTTCTGTGATCAAAGCTGAATCATGATCTTCAGAAATCATAATAATATGCTGATTTATTATCTTTGTTGGAAATGTTGTCACTTTTTATCCGTTTAACACATCCTTGCTAAATAGACATATTTTCTTTCAAAAGAAAAATAAAGAAAACAAAATTTACTTACCCGAAACTTTTTGAACTGTAGTGTATGTTGTTACAAAATATTTATTTTGTTAAGTAAATGCTGTTCTTTTTATTATTCATTTACTGGTAATAATGGTAATTTCATGTCATTTTTATTTGAAAAGTGTTTGTTATTTCCAGCAGGTGGCAGAAATCGTCCACTAAAGCATGGCACATTTTCCATGTTATCTTTATGAATAAAAATGAGAAATGTAAATTTCCTTTAAACTTAATTTTAATGCACGACTCTGAAGTAAAAAAAATAGGTGTTTAAAACATTACATGCAAAAATAAAATAAAATAATTGTTTCTTTGTAAGAGTTGGTTTCTGTGTGCAACATTAAGGTACATCCCGATGCCTGCATGCAAGTGTCGAATTCAGTTCCCTTGAATGGTTTATTGCACTTTTAATAACTTATCAAGCACACTCTTTATTTGCTTATTCACCCATGTTTCTTTATCACTCTAACGTGTCAGTAACTTTAAGCATGCAAGGATGCATTTATGTACCGCAATATAAAATATATAGCAAAACCCTATTGATTAAAACTTGTCGTAATGATAAATATCGTCATATTGCCTAGCCCTAATCTGCACCTCCCCTAAAGAGTTTGAACTTTGAAAACCCCTACTTTAGTGTGCCACCTATCCTCTGTTCTTAAAGAGGTAGTTCATCCAAAAATTAAAATTAAAAATCATTAACTCAATCATTATAAATCATTAACTCACCAACATGTCATTCCGTGTCATATCTGAAAATAAATATCTGAAAGAAAGCTGAGATTTTTGTCTCTCCATTAAAAGGCAAAATTTACACTTCAAAATGTTTATAGAGCAATTATAGATGTAATCTATATGAATCGAGCTGTCACAAGACACAATCATTTTATACAGTAAACAAATTTAATTTAGTAAACTCAAATAAACTCAATCAAACTTTCTTGTCATGAGAACCTCATTGGTTCTTGCAGAAACTCGAACATGCTTGTGCGACGCACGAGAACAAACCTCATTGATTCTTGCAGAAACTCGAACATGCTTGTGCGACGCACGAGAGCAAACCTCATTGGTTCTTGCAGAAACTCGAACATGCTTGTGCGACGCACGAGAACAAACCTCATTGGTTCTTGGGTAGCTCAAATGTCCTTGTGTGACACATGAGAACAACATTAACAGAATTACAGAATCAATCTGTAGTTGTTTAATATCTGTTGCTTTGTGGCCTTAAAATGGGCATCTATTTTTGTGTTTCACCTTTCTATTTTGAATTGATTTTTGACAGTTTAATATGTTTATTTTAGACCTGATGCTGCAGAAAGATGAAAGCCAAGAAGCGAATGAAGTGGAGGAGAAACACCATGATTTCACCAGTGGAGAAAAATCCTTTAGTTGCACAGAGACAGAAAATAATTGCTCAGAAAAAAGAACTCAGAAAACGAGATCTAAAAGTTCTTTCACTTGCCATAAATGTGGAAAGAGTTTCTCACGTGAAAGACACTTTCGTAGCCACATGAGAATTCATACTGACGAGATCCCATTTACCTGCCAACAGTGCGGAAAAAGTTTCCAGAGTGAAGGACACCTTCGTATCCACACAAGAACTCACACTGGAGAGCGACCGTTCATTTGCCCTCAGTGTGGAAAGTCTTTCTCACACAAAGGAAATCTTAAGTGTCACATACGACTTCACACCGGAGAGACGCCTTACACGTGTCTTCAGTGTGGAAAAAGTTTCGCTCAACAAAGACAGCTGAAAAGTCATTTGCAACTTTATTGTGGAGACGTACTGAAGTGTTCGGAGTGTGGCAAGAGGTTTGCAGACAAGATCAACTTCTTCAACCATCTGCGCATTCACCCTGCAGAAAGGCTGTTTAACTGCGATCACTGTAGTAAAAAGTTTCTTTTTCAGTCTCACTTAGAGATACACATGAGAAGTCACACTGATGAGAGAACTTATTTGTGTTCTTTGTGCGGAAAGGGTTTTAAATGGCTCGGCAATTTGAAATCACACCAGAAAATGCATGCTGGTGTGAATGCCTGTGCCAGAGCGAGCTACTTGAAACCGCAGCAACAAATCCATACTGGAGAAAAAACAGACAAGGATTCAAAGAGCACAGAGACTTACACTTCCTCGGAAACTTCAGAAACACAAGAACGGGCGCCTGCTGGAGAGGAGCTATACAGCTGCTCTTCATGTGGGATGAATTTCAGCACATCAATTTTTCTATTGGCTCATAATAAAAGGCACTGTCAGAAGTAGCCAAAATAAATGTAAATGGTGTAAAATTACTTTTTTTTTTCTCCCATTAAACAGTACTTTGATGCAAATTCTGCATAGAAAGCTTAAAAGAGGTCAATAAACTTGTATGGCTTTGCAATACCACAATGTTTGAAGGGATGTTTTTTGTTCATGTTGGATTGTGGACTAGCATGAAATTAATATGGCAAGGTTAGTTACGTTGCACATCTCATACACATTAGTGACAGACATTCAAAAGAATGTAAAAACTTTTTAAATCATTTAAGAACAAACAAAAGAAAAAGAAATGCATTCATCAAACACTAAACAGCATATAAATCAAAAGCCTAACGTTACCGAATGAAATGTCGACCCCGGAAGTAGTTTAGGACTGTGAGGCTTTTCTGAATCCCATCAGGACATAGTTTTTGACAAAAACATGACTTTCTCAGCTTTTTGTTCAAAATGTTGCATTTTTATGAAACTTAGCCACGTCTAAGTGTTGATAAAAAAGAATGCTTGAAGCTAGAATAAAACAGTTTGTTTGTTTAAAAGCAGAAGCTCTGTTCTTTCTTTTGATGTATTGCATGTTCAGATGTTCGTACAACAAAGTATTCTGGGGGCCGTGAAATTTTTGTGAAAATGATTAAAAATGTTGGCGGTGGCTGGCAACGTAAAAAAAAATAAAAAAATGCTGACAGGGAGTTTGTGGTTTTGATAAAATTGATCTTTTGTTTAAACATTAGTGTGTATTTTATTTTATTGTAGGTACCTATTGTATCCGTTTGTTTTCTTCTTCTTCCGCTCTTGGGTCTATGGCAGCCCATAGAACCTCTTTCAGGAAAGTTATGAAATTTGGCACACAACTTTAACCATAATTCAACATTAACCATAGCAAGTTTGGAGTCTCTAACTCAAACCCTCTAGCACCACCAACAGTTCAAATTTGCACTCATGTTTATGCCAATTACTTTTGAACCATAAAGTTTAGAAGCAAAATTACCTTTTTCATCTGATTCTTTGGCTCATGTCGAGCTGAACGCATACCAAAATTTTAATTGCTACAAGTCAAGATTTTTTGCAATTCTGAATTATTTTTTAACTCGTCCTAGACGGTTTGTCTGATTTTCACCAAAATTGGCTCAGACCATCTTTAGACCATGCTGACAAAAAGATATGGAATTCAAGTTGAGTCAAATCGTTGTCGAATAACACGCGAACAAATTCTACGAAGAACACACCAAAATGGACGTGAGGCTATATCTCTGCAAAGCTTTAGCATGTTCAAACCAAACTTGGTGTGTGTTATAACAACCATGGCCTGAGGGTACATGCACAATTTCAGCGCAGCACCACCTAGTGGTCAGGATATATGAAA
The DNA here is from genome assembly GCF_001515625.1 of Sinocyclocheilus rhinocerous. Taxonomy (NCBI): domain Eukaryota; kingdom Metazoa; phylum Chordata; class Actinopteri; order Cypriniformes; family Cyprinidae; genus Sinocyclocheilus; species Sinocyclocheilus rhinocerous. The sequence continues at coordinate 47,177 of NW_015659703.1, read as the reverse complement.
AATGGCTTTTTGCTTATAACTTCTAAATGGTTTGGCCAAAAATCACAAGATTGGTCTCTTTAGATTTGGTGCAGAATACAGAGTCAAACAATAACCAATTTAGATTTTTGTCATAAATTGGCATATTTTACTAACACATTAACGTATCATCAGAAAACTTGGCATGTGTCATTGGCTCCATGCCCTGGAGGTACTCAAAAAGTTTCAGGGCCGTGCCACCTAGTGGTGAAATTCACCTTATGGATTTCATGTCCATAGTTGAAATGGATTTCGTTTACAGTGTCAACAAATTTGTTGGCATGATGCCAAACTGCATCTGAGGCCGCATCTCTGCAAATCTTTGACATATTCACACCAGACTTTGTGTGTGCCATTGTCACCTCACACTGAACACACCACATCAATTTGATAACAGCGCCACCTATTGTTCAAAAGTGATAAACCTTTAAATCATATTACTAGTGGTTGTATTTATGATTTTTCAGCCATTTTGACTTAAATCATCTTAAAATGTCTTTAATTACTCATTGCTGCAGTTGGTCTGGTGCTCCCTGCCATGCTTAGCTCCTCGTTTTGCCTCTGTTGTGCTTGGCTCCGTAATTGCTGATTGCAGCTATATTTTATTTTGTTCTCATTATCCAAGTTGACAACAGTCGTTTTGCATTTGGTAGTTTGTGGAACAGACATAGTCTCTATGTTAAAGTAACTAGATGATACAGTCACTGTGTGTTGTAATTTATATAAACTACAAGCAGACGGTTAGTTAAGCCAGTCTGTCTGCTTCCTGACACGGGCCCTGGTTAGTCAATTACTAACTCTACAAAGAATATGACATCTCTTTTTAGCAGGTCTACCCTAAAACTCAGCCAATTATCTATGAATCCTATTCTATTCTGTGGACACCACTTAGACAACCAGCCATTCAGTGACGGCAATCTACTTTATTCACTGGCATGCAAAAATATGGGTACCCTGATCCAAATTTCTGTCACTGTGCATAACTAAGCAATTGAAACATGACCTGACTTCCAAAAGGCATAAATTTAAAGACGACAAATTTCTAAATATTGTAAGAAAGATTTTTATTTTCATATTTTACAGTTTTAAAAAAAAAAAAAAAAAAAAAGGAAAAAGACCTGAAGCAAAACTTTGGGCACCGTACATGGTCAGTACTAAGTAACTGCTTGTAAATGCTTTTCAAGTCTTTAAATTCTTATTTTAGTGATTTTCAGCCATTCTTCCTGTCTGAAAAAATCAGATTATTGAATACAATGCATTCCCCTATCTACCAGTGAAATATTATTCTGCATCCTTTTATCTCAAAATAAATTTCTGCACCTTTTTTATCTCAAAACATACCTTTGCTCATTTCAGCCAAAGTGTTGTGTTCACCTCTACAGAACTTGTTTCCAAAATGCTTGTTTAGATGTTTATTTGCAAACTTTAGACACTGAATTTTGTGTTGAGGACACAGGAACATTTTTCGTCTCGTGTCTCTTCCGTTAAGGCCGAACAGTGAAAGACGACTCCAGAGTCTGCTACATCTTCCTGAAGGTCTTTTGAAGTCAAACAAGGTTTTGATTTGCCTTTCTCGTAAAATCCTATGAGCAATTCCCTCTGACAGTTGTCTAGATGTTCCAGACCAAAACCTCAACCTAACAAGCTAATTAAGGTTTAAAATCTTGGTAAAAGTTATCTGAGAAATCTAATCTCTTGGGGTGTCTAAGTTTTTCATAGTGGTTGGTTCCTCTTTTACTCTAAAATTGCACAAAACCAAAATAATAAACTAATCTTGCTTAAAATGTTACATTTATGCCTTTTGGAGTTAATTTCCTAATCTACTCAACTATTCACAGTACAATCTTCATATATATATATATACCAGGGGTGCCCAAACTATTGCATGTCACTGTATCTCATAATCACTAAGATTAGCAGGAAGAGAGCCAGACAAGATACTTTGATGCCGTAAGTCAGTGACGTGGTGCTGTTGCTAGCTGGACAAACTTATACCGACATAAGTTAAAACTTTACATTTTACAAACCCAGTTGTCTTGAAACATCCAAGTAAAATGATTATTCATCGGCAAAACTTAAACTTGTATAGAAAACTTGATAATCAATTTCCTTATAGCCAGAAACATCACAGTAAAAAATAATCTTATACTAACAGAAATATTACATGTCTAGTAGAAAGCAAGAAACAAGGATACTGAAATTTGATGCCAGAAATGTTGTGTATAAATATAAGTGTAATAACAGAAATAAAAGGAGATTCTTTCTCCTCCCCAGCAATAGTGTACCAAACAATTGTTACTGTTGTTAATACTCCTAACTCATAATACCTAACTCAAATATGCAGTGCAACTAGACAAAAACAATCTTTGTCTATATTATAGTAGTGCCTTATGACTAAATAGTCGACCTTGTAAAATATCAATGTTGCCTCAATGTAACACTTGACAATTGTGACAACTTAAAAAACCTTTTCTCACAATATAAGTGTTCAAAAAACAGAAACATTTCCAACAAAGGTTGACAGGTGACTAATCCAAATTTATCACCCAAGAATCTTGTCTTTAGTGCAACCGCAGGCTTAACACAATCTCAAAGCGCATTGACTGACATCAGCAGAAGGTTTTTAAGTAATAAAGTTTAAGTCTTAATTTCAGGGATTTGTGTCCAAGGCAGGGGCTCTGTCACGCTTGTTCTGTGGTCTGTTGTCAACCTAGCAGCTAGCTGTTGAGTGTACTTTGTTGTACACTCGATATTGTGGTACATTATAGGACTAAATAGGTATACTCAATTTCCACTATGCTTTCAGACACCACTACAAATAGCTGTATCTGGAAAGATTCTGAAGGAAGATGTTATTTTTGGTAAAGCAAGATTCCATAAATTATTAAATTAAGGGGAGCCAATGACTGTCGCGCACAAATATCACACACACATTTTACTTTAAAGGTTAGATTTTTCAGAATACCTTTAATGAAAATTGAAAATAAAGCACAGCCAAGTCATTTTTTACACCATGTGTTGCTCGTTTAAAGGGATAGTTCACCCAAAAATGAAAATTCGGTCATTAATTACTCACCCTCATGTCGTTCCAAACCTTTAAGACCTTCGTTCATCTTCAGAACACAAGATATATTTTGATGAAATCTGAGCGCTTTCGGACCCTCCATAGACAGCAACACAACTACCGAGCTAAACTCTGCAGGAAAGTGGATCTCGCGAGCCAGGTTTGAGGATCACTGCTATAGAGTATACTGGCAGTGAACGGAGTCACACAGACCAAAACAAAAACAGAGATTCCAACACGAAACACACATTTCAAAGTAACTGGCTGTAGCACTGTTTTTCAGAGAAACAAGTATGTGAATTAGCATGTTTCCTAAATATCTGCGAACATATCATTAGGGCTGGGACAATAAATCGATGCACCGCGATTCGTGGATCGATTCTGAGATTTTCGGAATGTCATTAATTACTCACCCTCATGTCGTTCCAAACCTTTAAGACCTTCGTTCATCTTCAGAACACAAGATATATTTTGATGAAATCTGAGCGCTTTCGGACCCTCCATAGACAGCAACACAACTACCACGTTAAAGGCCCAGAAAGGTATCAAGGACATCATTAAAATAGTCTGTGACACCAGTGGTTCAACCGTAGTGTTATAAAGTTTGCAGAATTCATGGATCTGTGTGAACGGGGATTGTTTTGACAATGTTGTTGTTCGTTTTAAGTACATCGTTTTCGTGCAAACATACCCAAAGTCCTTGGAAATGGAAACAAACCAAACTAAAGCCTAAATACATCTTACTGCAAGTGTAAATAAAACAAATATTGTTGCAGGAACCCAACTCTTGCTCATGTATTTTGTTATTAAAAGAAACTGTAATTGTTGTTAAGTTTAATAAAAGGAATTTAATGCAAAGAAAAATGCGTAAGCCAGTATTATCTACAAAGCTTTTCATACACAATGGTAATGTGCATTGCTTCAAAGCTTTACAGAAAATACTGAAGAAATATCTACCATAGGTAACCATTGAGCAGTTCCATTTAGAGCCATCTTAATATACTCGTTATCATACCCACAGTGAGCAAGCCGAAAGCAAGTTCTTCAAAAGGTGATTTCATAACCTAGTTTCTCCCAAGGTTATGTAAGGGGTTTCTTTCTACACTGAGGGCATATTTAAAGGTACAGTATGTAATATTGATAGCTAGCGGCTGAAATGGGTACTGCTGTCTAAATATAAAATATCGTTTCTCCCGACCCTCTCCTCCTCAAACCTGATGCTCACGCGGGTTGTCCGATTGAAGACACGAAACAGTAATGAATTGACAATGGAAGGCGACGAGCCTTACACTGTAAACTGATGAGTTGATTTATCCACGTTTTAATATGCCTGTGGTCTTAGAGGGTTTTAGTTTGATGCCGAGGACAGATAGAATCTGCGATCTCTGACCCAGTTCGTTTGCTGGCTTCTCTGGCTGCAATTCCCTGTGTTTTCTGCCAGCTGGCAACCCGGGGTGTGGAAATACTATAGAATTCGGCTGAGTAATGTAAGTGTTTAAATTAGGGCTGCACGAAAAATCGCATGCGATATTTAACGCGCATCTTGTCAGAAAGCCGGTTCTGCTGCGCAAAAAATCGCGCGAATATGAACGTGGTTTTGCGCAGCTCGTCAGTGAACAACGGCTCTGTGTAGTTAATGCTGCTCAATGTGAAAGCACGCACGTGATGGAGATTTACCGCTGATTACAGAACCAGCTTTCTGACAAGATGCGCGTTAAATATCGCATGCGATTTATCGTGCAGCCCTAGTTTAAATGTACTTGCATATCGGCTTTTATGATGCGAGATTAATGTAAACACAGCCCACTGTGAACATCCTTGTAATTCGCTTCAACCTTTTCGAACTTTATGAATGATTATTTTAGGTTCAAGTGGTGCGTGTGTAAGGATCTGGAAGCAAGCAGAATTCGGCAATTTCTAAAGCACGCAGTGCCATCTGCTGTTAAAAACTAAGCTCAGAATCGATTCGAGAGAGAATCGCGATGCCTTCGGAAAACCTCAGAATCGATGCAGAATCATTTCGCGATGCATTGATTTAGTCCCCGCCCTACATATTATGGTATTGTTATGCTTTAGTACCTACAGCGCCTTTAAGGACTCTCTTCAAAGTGAGTTTCTACATGACTCTGAAGGATTGCTTGACGACTGAAACTCTTTTCACACAAAGGACACGTGTAAGGCTTCTCTCCAGAGAGAATTCTTATCGGACTCTCAACGTCTACATTATTTGTACATTTCTTCTCACTTAGGTGGCATGCGAAAACTTCCTCCTCATTGTGAGTTCTCGTGTGCCACGTAAGGCTTCCTTTATGTGTGAAACGCTTTCCACACTGTTGGCACGCGTAAGGCTTCTCTCCGGTGTGGATTCTCAGGTGATCATTAAGGTGTCCTCTATGAAGGAAACTCTTTCCACAGTGAGGGCATGTGAACTGATTCTCGTCAGGATGCATTCTCGTGCGACGCTTAAGAGTTTCTTCAGGGTGAGTTCTCATGTGCCAGGAGAGGCTTGCTTGATGTGTGAAACACTTTCCACAGTGAGTGCATGTAAAAGGCTTCTCTCCGGTGTGAATCCTTAAGTGATCGTTAAGATGTCCTCTATGAATAAACCTCTTTCCACACTGAGGACACACAAATGGTTTCTCTCCGGTGTGAATCCTTAAGTGAACATGAAAGTATCCTTTATGACTGAAACTCCTTCCACAGTGAGGGCATGTGAATGGTTTCTCTCCAGTGTGAACTCTTAAGTGATCATTAAGGTGTCCTTTATGAAGGAAACTCTTTCCACAGTGAGTGCATGTGAACGGATTCTCGTCAGGATGCATTCTCGTGCGACGCTTAAGAGTTTCTTCAGGGTGAGTTCTCATGTGCCAGGAGAGGCTTGCTTGATGTGTGAAACACTTTCCACAGTGAGTGCATGTAAAAGGCTTCTCTCCGGTGTGAATCCTTAAGTGATCGTTAAGATGTCCTCTATGAATAAACCTCTTTCCACACTGAGGACACACAAATGGTTTCTCTCCGGTGTGAATCCTTAAGTGAACATGAAAGTATGCTTTATGACTGAAACTCTTTCCACAGTGAGGGCATGTGAACGGTTTTTCGCCAGTGTGAACTCTTAAGTGATCATTAAGGTGTCCTTTATGAAGGAAACTCTTTCCACAGTGAGTGCATGTGAACGGATTCTCGTCAGGATGCATTCTCGTGCGACGCTTAAGAGTTTCTTCAGGGTGAGTTCTCATGTGCCAGGAGAGGCTTGCTTGATGTGTGAAACACTTTCCACAGTGAGTGCATGTAAAAGGCTTCTCTCCGGTGTGAATCCTTAAGTGATCGTTAAGATGTCCTCTATGAATAAACCTCTTTCCACACTGAGGACACACGAAGGGCTTTGCTCCAGTGTGACTCCTCGTGTGAATATTAAGGTGTCCTTTATGATTGAAGCTCTTTTCACATTGGTGGCACGGGAAAGGCCTCTCTCCAGAGTGAGTTTTTACATGATTCTGAAGAGTTAGTTTGCTAGTGAAACTCATTCCACACTCATAACACGAGAAAAGCTTCTCTCCAGCGTGGGTTTTCATGTGACACTTGAGGTTTTCCTTATTTGTGAAACTCTTTCCACACTGAAGGCAAGTTAACGGTCTCTCTTCAGAGTGAACTTTTTTGTGAACATTAAGGCGTCCTTTATGTGTGAAACTCTTTCCGCATTGATGGCATGTGAAAGGTCTCTTTCTGGTATGACTTTTAATGGGATCTTTAAGGCGTCCTGTTTGTGAAAGATTTTCAGACTGATAATCAATTAAAGGTTTTTCTTCAGCTATCAAATTTTCAGGTGTCTGGAAATAGTGGTTGTCCTCAACTTCATTCAGTTCTTGCCTCTCCTCTTTCACTTCTATCAGGTCTACAATTAACGATAAATTGACAAAAATCAGAAAGGGGAAATTAAAAAATGTCAAAAAGTCAAGCCCAAATTAAAAATAGATATCAAAACACATCAAGTAACTTTTGTTTTTTTGTTTTTTTTAATGGGATGTTTAATGTGTTAAAAGTTAAACACTACTGATACTATTGTCATTTTAAATACATTATCAAAATGGTATTTTTTTTCTGTCAAATCAGTAATATGGACAATAAGTCAAATCACAACATTTAATAAACTTGCCAAAAAATTTAATAAATGTTTTAAAATGTATTCCTTTAACTAAACTGTTGTTTTTATAAATTGATTTGATTACCACTGTTTTTGAAGGTAAATTTGTATTTGTAAGCCACTAGAAAAAATGATATACTGTGAAAATGACAGAATCTCAGAATTAGTATGCTTCATAAATTAAAATATGAATGAAAAATCTCATATCACTTAATAATAATAATATTATTATTAATTTTGTTAATCAATATTTTTTTTATTATTATTATTAATTTAAGAGGTAATATATACACTGTTGAAATAGGCTATGAATATTTAAACTAGGGCTGAGCGATATATCGAGTTTGAACGATATCGATATATTTTTTATAAGCAATATAGTACGAGGCAATATTGTTTATATTGATGCGAGCGCATCTGCAAAAAAAGCAGAGGACGCAGAGTGAGCTGCTGCGGGGAAAGTGCACAATTCAATTTGTCCTAAACATGAGACATGCTTTATATTAAGGGCTTTAAAATCACTGGTAAGATATAGTTAACACGTATAGTTTAAAGCGGCTCGCCCCGTCAGATGCTCTGACAGACAGCCTTGCGCAGTTTAATGTGTTTGGTGTGCTGTTTTCCTCAGTGCATAACTTAGACTTCACTGGTATATTCTCCTTCTGTAAATGTTAGAAAGTCATGGAAATATTTCTATTTTGCTGTCAGGAGTGCATGAGCCTTCTGCATGCGATTCTCCGCTAAACTTCACAGACTTCAGTGAACGAGCACAGACGGAGCGCAGTAATTGTGAAAATATACGTTTTCCTAAAATATTTGTACTTGCACAATAAATGTGCCATATGTAGAATTTTAAACCTACAAGTAAGTGTATTTTTATAATAGCACTAACCATAAAGTGACTGTACTGGGGTAATCAAAATAGCCTTGTTTTATTTATTTTTTTTAGTGAATAGAATTTTTGTTTAGTAAAATGCATTATTTTTGTTTTTAGACTGTAATCTTACAATGTTAGAATGCAATGTGATTTTAACCGTTTTTTGCACTTAATATATAGCATTGCCTACATGGTTACAATCACTTTGTTTATTTTACTGCCTTTAATATGAACATTGTGTCATTGGACAACATTGGGCAGGACATATATATATATATATATATATATATATATAGAAAGCATAGAAAATACAGATATACATCGCAAAAAACTGAGATTTTTTTTTTTTTGCCATATCATCCAACCCTAATTTAAACACATATACATATATATATATATATATATATATTGTTACTGTATTCCAAATAACCTGCAGATATATGCATTTACTGTGTTTCCTTTCAATTTACCTTTGGTGCATTAAACAAAGTAGTTTGCTCTTTTCTGGCCTAAGACACATTATGAGAAGTAATAAGCAAATTTAATGGAATTGTTTTGAATACCAACCTATTAGTTCCTCAGTTTCTTCATCTTTCACTCTGCGGGGCTCTGGATCAGTCCAGTCTTCAGGCTCGTCTTTAATAAACTCCATGACATGAAGATTTCTCTTCTACTTTTCTCGAAGAGTTCTGCGTCACGTTTAAGACGACTGGAATAGTTAATAGAAAGAAATAGAGAGCAAAGTTAATCAACTTCAAACCGTACTGAACGTTTTACACACCTTAAACTCTGAACGGCTCGAAACAAAACCCTCTCCTCTGTCGAATAACAGCAGAGGGAGGAGTCCCGGCGCCGGCGTCATGACGTCACAGCTGTTCCGCGGGGCAAAATAAAAGACCTCCGGCTAAAGTATCGACTCTAAACGAACTGCACTTTCTGTAAAGAAAATCTTAAGTCGGTTGATCCTCTTTTTTTTATGTTCAGATTTTTTTTTTTTTTTACTGAACCTGCTATTACATTATTAAATGTATTTGTTACTTTTTCCATTGTAATTATACACGTTTCAAATGCAATTATTTTATTTGCAAAATGTTTAGAGTATACCTGTAATTAAAAGAACTTAATAGGTAGCCAGTGCAGAGACTGTAAAATTGGGGTAATATGATCATATTTTCTTGACCTGGTAAGGACTCTAGCCGCTGCATTTTGGACTACCTGTAGCTTGTTTATTGAAGATGCAGGACAACCACCTAGCAGTGCATTACAATAGTCCAGTCTAGAGGTCATGAATGCATGAACTAGCTTTTCTGCATCAGAAACAGGTAACATGTTTCGTAGCTTGGCAATGTTTCTAAGATGGAAGAATGCTGTTTTTGTAACATGGGAAATATGATTTTCAAAAGGCAAGTTGCTATCTAATATAACACCCGGATTTTTGACTGTAGAGGAAGTAACCGTACATTCGTCTAGTTGCAAATTGTAATCCACGAGATTCTGTGTACTGTCTTTTGGTCCAATAAGTAATATCTCTGTCTTATCCGAGTTTAATAGGAGAAAATTATTGGTCATCCAATCTTTTACATTTTTAACACATTCTGTTAGCTTAGATAATTTAGAAGTTTCATCTGGTCTTGTTGAGATATATAGTTGAGTATCATCAGCATAACAGTGGAAACTAATCCCGTATTTTCTAATAATATTACCCAGGGGCAACATGTATATCGAAAATAGCAGAGGACCTAGGACAGATCCTTGTGGCACTCCATACTTTACTGGCATTAATTGAGATGACTCCCCATTTAAATAAAGTGATAACAGTCGAACAGGTAGGATCTAAACCATTTTAAAGCCTGCCCTTGAATACCCGTATAGTTTTGTAATTGATCTATGAGTATGTCATGATCTATAGTGTCGAACGCAGCACTAAGGTCAATTAAAACTAGTAATGAGATGCAGCCTTGGTCTGACGCAAGAAGCAAGTCATTTGTAATTTTAACAAGTGCAGTTTTTGTGCTATGATTGTTCCTGAAACCTGACTGAAATTCAAGATATCTTTTTTTTTTCTTTTGCAGGAAGAAACAATTGAGCAGACACAACTTTTTCTAACATTTTAAACATAAACGGAAGATTTTAAATGGGTCTGTAATTTGCCAGTTCACTAGGATCTAGTTGTGTTTTTCCACGAAATTCTAAAAACTTCCAAGTTAGTTTTTTTGTCCATTTGCGCTCAAGATTGCAAGTTTCTTTCTTGAGAGAATGGGTATTGCTGTTGTACCATGGTGCTAACCTTTTTTAATTTGACGGTGACAACAACTTCTTCTAATCTATGAGAGAGGATATAGTGCCCATATTGCTAGTTTTTTCATCTAGTTCATGTGCATTTATGGGTACACATAGCAGTTGCGACAAATCAGGCAGGTTATTTGTGAATCTATCTTTAGTGGTTGGAACAATACCCGGATGATAATGTGGAGCGATGTAGTTAATATCAGTAATAGTTTATTAAGTCTGTAAACGCAAGTGCTAACACATCATTTGTATTATCAACATGAATGTTAAAGTCTCCGACAATTAGCGCTTTGTCAACAGTAACCAATAGGTCTGAGAGGAAAACCGCTAATTCTTTTAGGAAATCTGCAAACGGCCCTGGCGGTCTATACACAGTAGCCAGAGCAAGAGATTTTTCTGCATCTCTGACAGTGTAACATTAAGCAGAAGTATTTTGAATGAGTTAAACCTGTATCCTGTTTTCTGTGTAACATTGAGAATATCACTATATATTGTTGCAACACCGCCGCCACGACCAGTCTGACGGGGCTCATGCTTATAACAGTAGCTTGGTGGAGTAGATCACCATTAGGACTAAAATTACTTAAACCAAACTTCATTTAATGGGATCAACTCCCTGAAATAACACAATCCTAACTCAAGCTGTTGCAGATAACCACTTCTGATTGGATTTGTTTCACTAAAAATGCATCTTAATACCAGGTCCAAATGTAAACAGGGCCAAAGACCAAAAGCAATAAGGACAACAATGGATGGACATCAAACATAAACATATGTTTGTATTGATATGGATTCATGAGTCTGAAATAAAGTGAAAAGTAAAAAGTAAATTTTCTCTGATGGTAAATTATTAAGTATTATAGTGTTTGCCTTTTTAATAAAGGTATAGTTCACCCAAAAATTTAAATTGTGTCATTATTTACTCACCTTCAAGTTGTTCAAAACCTTTATGAGTTTCTTTCTTCTGTTGAACACAAATTGTTGGTAACTAAACTATAGAAGTTTCGTTACAAACATTTTTGGGTGAACTATGCCTTTAATAACAACAAAAAGAAAACGCTATGACACTTTTCATATACCACTAAATTGGACATTTCTGTGTATAAAGGACACAGACAGCAGCAGGTTTATTAGACTGCTGTTAATGGTCTCCCAATTGGTCACAATCATTTAACCGACTGCGTTTACTTGAATACTCGCTAAGATTTTGGCATAAATGGTCAAATACACAGAAAGTTAAGCGCAATAAGAATCAAAAAAGAAAAAAATAACTGAATTCTGTACTCAGTGTGTGAGTACCAGTTTAAGCTCTCTTTCACAGTTTATTGCGCTTGAACGTTTAAAATGACAAGGCTTAAAAACACATGCACAGGGCTCTACAATAAGGACTGCATGATGGGCCAGTCAAGAAAATGTATTATTTGCACGTTTTTAATTCTTGGCAATTCTTTAAAGTCGTGCTCTGCTAGCAAACACACCACAGATTTATTCTGGCAAGAAAAAGAGCAGCCAAAATCTGAGAGGATGGTGGGATATTATTATTTTTATCCTAAAGTAGTGGTGTGAATCTTTTGGTATAGATTTGATTCACGATTCAGTTCAGAATCAATTTTAGCAAATTAAGAATGATTCAGTTAGATTTTATACACACAGTAAAGTCATATACACATAAGAAGGTTTGAGGGTCAGTAAATTATGGGGTAATTTTTGAGTGAACTGCCCCTTTAAGATGTTTTTTTTTTCTTAATTTCTACAGGTTATCTTAAGGGATTTCCATTGTTTTAATTTTAGTTTAACATTATAATACCATGTATATTTTTACTTTTTTTTTTTTATTTAAATCAGAAACCAATCCAATGTAGAGTTCACATTTGAGGCTTAATACTACAGAAAAGCAATAAAAGTTTTTCACTTAGAGTGTTTTCAGCTTATTTTTATATAAAAATATGGCATGCAGTTGCTTTAAACAATGGTATAAACATCATTCAAGATCAATTGTGATAATCTTAATAAATAATCGCAGTTACAATTTCAAGGGAATAATCAACCATTATGATTTTTGTCATAATTGTGCAGCGTTGGTCGTGTGTGAACAAGACAAACGAATCATTGCAGTATCCCGAAAGGTCTTAAAATCACAAAAAAAACTTGTTTTAATAAAACGACATCTTAAGGTTGTAATATTTTGGCAATTTCTTATTGGCGAAGTAACTACAACGTCATATGTCCATCAAATTAATTACAATTCACAGTGATATTTTAATATGTTCTGATGACCAGAATTTGCAGTATAAAATGTGTAATTAAACGTCAGTCACAAGATGAAATTTCCCTTATGATGAAATCAGAAAATACGGATGATATGTCATCAATATATGAGTGCAAAGTTTGCCATAAAGTTGACTTTGTCTTAAAACATTAATAACTACCGATCGATTTTGCAATTCTGACATTTTTAGTAAGGATTTGCATTAATCATGAATGTAACATTGTCTACTTAAAAGTAAGTGTAAGACTTAAAGCACTTTTTATACTAATAGTATACAATAAGAGTAGCTAGACTATCAAGTCAGTTGGCTAATTATGAAATTATAACATGCTAAGGACTTCGAGGTACAGAATGCCAATGACATAATGTCAAGATTACCTTTATTGTCATTCAGCAATCATACAGGCATACAAGAGAGTCCTATTTCACTAAAGGACTAAAGACATGCAATACAAAAATATTTACAAAGGAGGGAACATATGCTGCCTTCAGACTGTAATAACTACAGCTATTGCAATGTGATTACAAAGAACTGGGTTTCTTTTTCACTCTTAACATTTTTAAAAGAGAAAACTCAAGTATGAGCATCCTTAAGTGCAGCTTGCTTTTTAAATTTGCTGAAAAGCATGGACAAAAGCATTAAAGGGATAGTTCCCCATTAATTAATATTTGCTGTTAATTTACTCACTCAATCCCAGATGTAGGTGACTTTTTCCTTCAGCAGAACAGTAAAGATTTTTAGCTGAAACCGTGGTTTTTGGTGATCCATATAATGCAAGTCCATCACTTTGAGAGTCAAAAACACATCAGGCAACACAAAATTAATCCCATTGACTCCTGACGATACATTGAGGTCTTATGAAGCGAAACGATCAGTCTGTGCAAGAAAATGAACATTATTTACAACATTATTATTACCTGTAATCCAGAGCCTCAGGCAAACTTGGAAGTCTGTTTCTTTTCCATAAACTGGTTCTTTCGGACAGTTTACGTAAACTGATAAATCGGTTATTTGAACCAATTCATTGAAACAATGAATTGGTTCAAATAACCGATTTATCAGTTTACGTAATCGTGCACATCACACAAACGCAGTTATTAAATTAAAGCACCCAATAAGTTCTCGGTTCACGCAAGTCAAGTCACCTTTATTTATATAGCACTTAATACAATACTGATTGTGTCAAAGCAGCTTTACAGTGTCAAACAGAAAAATAATTTGTCAATAATCCAAAAATAAGTAATTTTTCCAGCTAATGTCAGTTCATATCAGTCTTCGGTCTGAGTCGAACGGTTTCCTCAGTTCAGTGACTGCTGAAGGAACTGGATCTGAATCAGTTCATTCATCACAGGATCAGATGCACCAGTGTTTCAGCTCATTTCTAGTCACAGCGACTGTCAGGCGTCTGAAAGTGAGTTCTGATTGAGTAACTTGCTGCTCGAGCCACTAACTGATTCAGACGAATCAGTCCGATTTGGTGAACTTGTTAAACTAGTTCACTAAAAGAACCGGTTCAAAAGAATGATTCGTTCGTGAACTGGACGTCACACTTGAGGCTCTGGAATACAGGTAATAATGCAGTAAATAATGTTCAGTTTCTTCCGCAGACTGATCGTTTCGCTTCATAAGGCCTCAATATATCGCCAGGAGCCATGGATATTAATTTTGTGTTGCCTGATGTGCTTTTTTGACTCTCAGTGACTTGGTAGCCATTGACTTGCACTGTATGAATCACCAAAGGCCACGGTTTCGGCTAAAAATCTTCTTTACTGTTTCACTGAAAAAAGTCGCCTACATCTTGGATGGCCTGAGAGTGAGCAAATTAACAGCATTTAGTTCATTTTTGGGTGAACTATCTCTTTAATTATGGGCGTAAACAAGCATTGCTTGTCAGTTTTTGTACTTTTGAACATGAGGTTTTCAATGTTTTTTTTTTTTAATGCTTTTTGCTCTTCTAAAGCAGCAACAATATGGAATGTTAAATATTTATAATGTCAAAATCACAATGTGTTTTCTTCAGTCTTAGTGGCATACATGGCTTTGTTTGAAGAGCACAAATATCACCATTAGGTTATTTAAAAGCACCGTTTTGGAAGAATTTCTACATTTGGCTACATCTGAATGTCGCACTATTTACTCATTACAGAAGACAAGCTTTGCATTGCTCTACTCTGGATAATGTGAAGCAGTAGATAAATCGATGTGCTGAAAACCCATTTTCCAAAGCGCTTGTCCTACGTAGGATCACAGAGTTGGGTCTCGGGCTGAATGCCAGTCCATCAAGTCCTCCCACATCACTGGCAGCGGCATGGCTTCTCTCCAGTATGCACTTTTGTGTTTTTAGGGTTCTTGAACCAATGATCCCTTCACATGGGTTTCTCCAGCGTGGGTCCGTTGGTGCCGTTTCAAGTATGTCGCTCTGGTAAAAGCCTTACCGCACTCAGAGCACACATGCGATTTCTCACTGGCGTGTATTTTCTGGTGCGATTTTAAATTGCCGAGCAGTTTGAAACTCTCTCCGCAAAAAGAGCATAAGTAGGGTCTCTTGTCCGTATGAAGCTTCAGGTGTGCCTTCAAGCGTGCCGCCAGAATAAACTTTTTCCCGCACTGATCGCAACTAAACGGCCGTTCTTCAGAGTGAATGAGCAAATGCGTTTTGAAAGTGTTGCTCTCTGCAAACCTCTTGCCGCACTCAAAACACTCATGTAATTTCTCTCCAGAATGATATTTCATGTGCATGTTTAGGCTTCTCTGAACTGTGAAGCTCTTGCCGCACTCGTAGCACGTGTAAGGCTTCTCTCCGGTGTGAGTTCTTATGTGCGTCTTAAGGTGTCCTTTACATTTGAAGCTCTTTCCGCACTGAGGACACGTGTAGGGCTTTTCTCCAGTGTGGATTCTCATGTGATCTTTAAGCTGTCCTTTATGTGTGAAGCTCTTTCCGCATTGAGGGCATGTGAACGGCTTCTCTCCGGTGTGACTTCGCATGTGACGCTTGATGTACCCTTTATCTGTGAAGCTCTTTCCGCACTGTTTGCACGTGTAAGGCTTCTCTCCGGAGTGAGTTATGTATGTGGTTCTAAAGGATTACTTTCCGAGCGAAGCTCTTTCCGCACTGATGACAAGTAAACGGCTTCTCTCCGGTGTGGACTCTCATGTGACACTTAAGGTTTTCTTTATTTGTGAAGCTCTTTCCGCACTGAAGGCACGTGAACGGCTTTTCTCCCGTGTGAATTCGCATGTGACACTTGAGGCTTCCTTTACACGTTAAACCATTTCCACACAGATGGCACGCGTAAGGCTTCTCTCCGATGTGAATTTTTATGTGATCCCTAAGGTTTCCTTTATGTGTGAAGGTCTTTTCACACTGAGGGCAGGAGAAAGAATTTTTGGCTTCTGTTGTTTCAGCCGCAGATTCTTCTCCAACTTTAAAATCTTCAGGAGTTTCAATGTAGCGGTTCTCCTTGACGACACTCGGTTCTTGAACTTCCTCTTTCACCTCCATCTGGTCTAAAATTAAAATGTATTAAATAGTCAAAACCAGTTCAAGAAAGTGAAAGAAGAAACACTAAAGTGAAGTCTGTGTATACTGTGATTATAGCACGTGCTCTTCAATTGCACGCACAAATGTGGCGGCGGTGCTGTATTATATTAAAGCACTATACCATATTAAAGCGCAAATGAAACTACGAGCATGCAATGTCGTAGTTATGTCATGAAGTTACCAAAAAGGCGATTAAAGCTGCCTTAAAACTGTGCATGCATCAGATTTAAGATGTCTCTGAAATGCAGTTTGGTTTTCCAAACTGTCCTGGAGCAGCAGCACTGTCTCCCTCATCTAACACCCCCGATTCAACTCCTCAGCTCATTATAGAGACTTTAAGAGCTGAAATGATTCAGAAAAGGTAAAGAGTTATGAGAAACTACGATGCGTGTCAGATCTGTGTCATGTTCAGCAGCGGCAGCTCTTAAAGCAGCCAAAATAACCTCATAACCAGCTGCTTGGATGACTGTTCATCAAAGTAAAAAGAGGAAATCAATCACTTTAGTAGCTTTAGTAGGATTAATCTTTATTTAAATTAGAATTTAGTGTTTGATAACTTCAGTTTCTGTATATTGAACCGTCATGTACCGTGAAACCGGTATAATTTTGAAAAATACCATGATATAAATTTTTGGTCATACCGCCCAGCACTACTTAGAAGTTATTTTTAAAGTCTAATAAATGTTAAAATTGACAGCTCTCAATTATACTGTAATGTTGAATGGCTATAAAAAAACACTATTTCCTAGAGACGTCAGTAGTATTGCTATCAGTGATACTCGCCTTCAGTCATAAAAAAAAAAAAACTTTAAACAAATATAAAAAATATACTGTTTTTATGTTGTTTCTACATTAATATGAAGATTGAATGTGAAATTGCTGCAATATAAAAGTATATTTAAAAACTTTAATGTTAGGTGGGATTCAACGTGATTAATTTCAGAAAATATGTGATTAATTTGTTAAATTTTTTTTTTTTAAATCATTCACATTTTTTAATCAGCGCTAGTTATTTTACATCTTTTATGGCAGGGGTGTTGCCTCAACACACTTGATTAGCTGGTTCATCTCCCAAATGCATAAATGCTAACTTAAACTTACTTTAATGTTCCTCATCATCAGTCATTAAGACTCAGAAATGGACCCCAACCTCTTTGTTCCTCAGTTTCTTCATCTTTCACTTTACACGGCTCTGGATCACTCATGTCCACAACCTCCACTTTAATGAGCTCCATATTCACAACAGTGTTTCATCTGAAGCTCCTGCTTGCCTGGAAACTTTTCTTTGTCACCTTTAAGATGCTAAGTTTGAATGCTCAACAGAATAAAGGGGGCAAGTAAATCCCTCTGTTCCTCATGTGCAACATTACAACATACATTGTGCCGCTAATTACGAGATACAAACTATCAGCACTTCAGACAAAGCTGTACGGTAAAATACTACGTCTAAAATTACCATCGCAAAATTTAAAACACTTACGAACGTTTTGAACCGTTTTATACACCTTAAAGGCTGAAGGGACCAAAACACAAACCTTCCATCAGTCAAATAACAACAAACGAAGAAGTCGCGGCGCAGAATTTATGATGTCACAACGCGACAGCGGTACGGAGTGGCAAAATAAAAGACTTTTAAACTTGCTAAGTCTAATAATCATAATATATATATAATAATTATATATATATATTTTTTTTTTTTTTCCTAATATAGTAGCAGCCTATTCATGTTGTCAAGATGATTGTATATTTACGTATAACCTAAGAATAAAAGACTATGTTCTAGATTTATTACCCAAAAATACTTAGAAAAAAATGTGTGATTTCCAATCAATTATCAAAGTTGTTATTATTCAGGTTTAAATGATTTTATTTTATTTTATTTTTTTAAAACACTTACGAACTTTTGAACCGTTTTATACACCTTAAAGGCTGAAGGGACCAAAACACAAACCTTCCATCAGTCAAATAACAACAAACGAAGAAGTCGCGGCGCAGAATTTATGATGTCACAACGCGACAGCGGTACGGAGAGGCAAAATAAAATACTTTTAAACGTACTATAAGTCTATAAAAATAATAATATAATAATAATACTATATATATTTATAGTAGCCTATTCATGTTGTCAAGCTGATTGTATATTAACGTATAATCTAAGAATAAAAGAGTATGTTCTAGATTTATTATCCAGAAATACTTCGAAAAAAATAATTTATTTTTTGATAAATTATCGAAGTTGTTATTATTCAGGTTTAAATTATTTTATTTTATTTTATTTTACACATCCGCTCTCGGAACTACATGTTCACGTAATAAAAAAAGGGGGCAGTAAATATCAGACGGACGTGCTTCCTGTTTTGAGTCGGGTCGCTTGTTGCTTTCACTCACTCACTCACTCAATCATACACTCACTCATTCACACTAACACACTCACTCACTAACACACACACACACTCACTCACTCTCACTCAATCACACACACTAACACTCACTAACACACACACACACTCACTCATTCACTCAATCACACACGCTAAATATAAAGTTCTGTAAACATCTTTATTAGGTTGTTACAAAAAATATTCCTACATTCTCAGAAAAAGTGGTTCAGAAGCGGTCACTGGGGTTGTATCCTTTCAAAAGATACTAATGCACTGTTAAGGTACTCGTATGCAAGTATAGTGAGCGGTGTGTTATGAGCTGTTCTCTCTCAGTCTCTGGCAGAGTTTGATCTGCGCTCAGTGACGTATGAGATCAAATCAGCTCGATGTCACGAAATGCGTCTCATCAAGCCGCCCCACGACTGCCTCACGTTCACCTTCCGCAGCGAGCAGGAGGCGCAGGAGTGGGCCACCGTCATGATGTCATCGCTCAGAGAGTCATTCACACTAACACTCACTCTCTCACACACACACACACTCACTCACTCACACACACACACTCACTCACACACACACACTCACTCATTCACATTCACACACACACTCACTCACTCATACACTCACTCATTCACACTAACATTCACTCTCTCACACACACACACACTCACTCACTCATTCACACACTCATTCACACTAACACACACGCATGCAGGCTCACTATTCTTCCTTTCATACCATCACATCAGTTCTGTCTGTTTATCTGTCAGTCTGTGTAAACACTGTTTACCCTCCTATAGTCTAGTCTTGTGTAGCTAAATATAAAGTTCTGTAAACATCTTTATTAGGTTGTTACAAAAAATATATTCCTACATTCTCAGAAAAAGTGGTTCAGAAGCGGTCACTGGGGTTGTATCCTTTCAAAAGATACTAATGCACTGTTAAGGTACTCGTATGCAAGTATAGTGAGCGGTGTGTTATGAGCTGTTCTCTCTCAGTCTCTGGCAGAGTTTGATCTGCGCTCAGTGACGTATGAGATCAAATCAGCTCGATGTCACGAAATGCGTCTCATCAAGCCGCCCCACGACTGCCTCACGTTCACCTTCCGCAGCGAGCAGGAGGCGCAGGAGTGGGCCACCGTCATGATGTCATCGCTCAGAGAGTCGCACAGAGGTCAGAGGTCACTGCTACATTCAACCCTACTCTATTATATTTGATACATTAATTTCTAAGGTCTCTAAATGACCGACATGATCAAACTCTGCTGTTAAACCTGTTTCACTCTTATCTACTGCATGCATTCTGTCTCTGATTATAAATTAAATTATCAAATACATGCCAGATATGCTTAGCCTCTCTGCTTGTTTAAAGATCTGCTTCTGATTGTTCATTCACTGTCTCTGTCTTAGTTGCCAACATTTCTCATCCTTCAAATGATGGAGAGCAGAATATGAATTGTGGAGAGAATAACTCTGTCTTGTCGCTGTCTATGAAAGGTTTGTTTTCTAATAGGAGTGTTTAAATGGTTTAGCCATTCTACCATTGTTGTAATCACAAAATAAACTTGATATATATGATAAATGCACACTTTTGTGATGCAGTGCACTTTATTTATTCATGTTTGAGTACTAACAGTGTAGGAGTGACGGACAGTTTCCAGAAAGCTTTTTTTGGTTTGACTGTAAATATTGGTTCTGCATATACAAATAATCAGTACTGGTTATAAAAGAAACTCAATATCAGTCAGTCTCCACTACAAATCTTCTTGTTCTCGTAAGCGTTGTGTGACTGCTTCTCTTCTCTTCTCTTCTGTCTGCTGTAGAGGAGCTGTGTCTAGAGCTTTCTCGAGCGATCGAGGCTGGAGATACTCATGCTGCTGTGCACTACGCCACAGATCTGGCCAAGCAGCAGATCACACTGAGTATCCAACCAGCGCTGCGGGACACAGACGACACGGAGATCAGGTGTGTGTGTGTGTGTGTCTGTGAGTGTCTGTGAGCCTTGATGAGCAGAAGAGACTTCTTTAAAAACATTACAAGTCTTACTGATCCCAAACTTTTGAACAGCAGTGTACATAAAGATGCATTAAAAGCCTGATGGTGACAGATTTCACAGATGTGATTTTTATTTTTATTTTTTTATTTCAGCTTAGCTGTGGTTGTAGAAGATGCGTCGTCTTCCTGCTGTGTCACAGTGAAAGTCCACCCTCACGTGACCGTCGCTTCTCTGAAGCAGCAGGTAGGAAAGGTCGAAGCACATCTTGAAGTCAGATCTGATGTGTTGGATTGATCTGATGGTGTGTTTGTCTCTTGCAGATGTTTGTTGAGTATGGTTTCCACCCCAGCGTGCAGCGCTGGGTCATTGCTCAGTGTCTGTGCTCTGACGGCCGCTCTCTAGCGTCGTATGGCATCTACAGGGACGGCGACACTGCGTTTCTCTATCTCTTGTCTGCTCGTCACGCCTGCCTCAGTCGCCAGCAGCAGGAGAACGGTGTGTCGATGCCGACTGCAGCAGCGCCGCCGAACGCCTCGCTCGGCCCCACACCGGCCCCCAGCGGCCCCGGCAGCCACGACTGGAGAGGCTACAGCACCTTACCTTCCCGCCTTAGCCACAGCAGCACAGGTCCGCTCGGGTCACTCACAGCTGTTTGGCACGGTCCAAAAATGCTTGCTCTAGCGGCCGAAGATGAGTGAATAGAGGACGTTTTACTTGTATAAAAAAATGCAACATTACAATTTTTCCCTTACGACAGTGGAATTATTTAAGTGTCTTTCCTGATATATTCAGGTCATTGTGTCACTCACAGTATCATTACAAGCCAGTCTCTGTCTCTCGTTAAATCAGGCTTCTTTTTATACTAGTACTTATGCTTCTGTTCAAATGTGTGGGGTTGGTGAGATGTTTCTGAAAGAGTCTCTTCTGCTCATCAAGGCTGCATTTATTTGATCAAAAATACAGTAAAAATTGTGAAATATTATTACTATTTAAAATATCTGTTTTCTATGTGAATATATTGTAAACCGTAATTTATTTAAATGATCAAAGCTGAATTTTCAGCATCTTCAGTGTCACGTGATCTTCAGAAATCATTCTAATATGCTGATTTGCTGCTCAAGAAACATTTCTGATTATTATCAATGTTGAAAACAGTTGTGCTG
>NW_015659703.1:19570-22562 GCF_001515625.1 Sinocyclocheilus rhinocerous | reverse complement strand
AATCCGTAATTTACTTAAATGATCAAAGCTGAATTTTCAGCATCTTCAGTGTCACGTGATCTTCAGAAATCATTCTAATATGCTGATTTGCTGCTCGAGAAACATTTCTGATTATTATCAATGTTGAAAACAAGTTATATTTTTGTGGAAACTGTGATATATTTTGTTTTTCAGGATTCACAGATGAATAAAAAATTTAAAAGAGCAGCATTTATTTGAAATCAAAATCCTTTGTAACATTATAAACGTCTTTACTGTCACTTTGATCAATTTAATGCAGCCTTGCGGAATAAAATAATTAATTTCTTTTAAACAAAAACAAAATATTTTGACCCCAGCTTCTGAACGGTAGTGTGTTAATGTTCCAGTTCCTCTTTCGGTTTCCATCATCATTTGATCTTCAGAAATCATTCTAATATGCTGATTTGCTGCTCGAGAAACATTTCTGATTATTATCAATGTTGAAAACAAGTTATATTTTTGTGGAAACTGTGATATATTTTGTTTTTCAGGATTCACAGATGAATAAAAAATTAAAAAGAGCAGCATTTATTTGAAATCAAAATCCTTTGTAACATTATAAACGCCTTTACTGTCACTTTGATCAATTTAATGCAGCCTTGCGGAATAAAATAATTAATTTCTTTTAAACAAAAACAAAATATTTTGACCCCAGCTTCTGAACGGTAGTGTGTTAATGTTCCAGTTCCTCTTTCGGTTTCCATCATCATTATCACTGCTTGCTTCAGTGCGTGTTTCTGATTGGTCAGCAGGCAGCAGTGGGTGTGGCCCAGAGAAACCCTGCGTCAGTGACATCATTAACCTCGAGATGTTGCAACTTGGATCCAAACTGAAATCAAGTAACACGCAGGTAATAATTACATACATTCACATTTCACATTTCTAGACACTACAGCAAATGCAGACAGATTGTAAATAAGTAGCCCGCATCCACATAATCACGAACCACGTAGAAAACATTGCATAAAAACACAGTCTTCCAGTTGAATGTACGTAACAAAAGCAGATTGTTGGATTATATAACGAATAGTTTGATTTTCATCTCTCTCTCTTTAGTCAGGCTGGTCCTGTCCATCCTGTACGTTCATAAATAAGTCTACGAGACCCGGCTGTGAAATCTGCAGCACAGATCGACCCGATCACAGCAGCGTTCAACAGGTGATTTCACTCACAACTACACCTGTTCACTGTGCTGGAACACTGTGTGCGCTCATATTTATTCTGTTTCTGTTCTAGGAAAAAGCTAGAAGATCTAACCAGTGAAAGTGTGCTGTAAACACACACAAATAGAGACAAAACCCCTAAAATAATCTGTCACACATTCACATTCGAACGACGCGTGAGGACCTACAATGCGAGTAAGAGTTGGCCTGCAGCGTATTTAACCGGTGGGTTAATCTCTATTAGTTTACAGTAACTAGTAACTGACTTGTGCTTGGTTTCCCTTAAAGGAGTCGTGACATGGATTTGCTTTTGAGCTTGATTAAACGCTTTGTTTTTAATGAGGATTAAGCTGTGAAACTTGCAGGATGTTTTAAAGGTACAAAGACCTCTTATATGTCAAAAGATCGAGGAACATTATATTTCTCATGCCGTGACGCCTTTAATGGAGTGATATAACTGTTGAACAGTATTAGGCACCAGAAGTTATTCAGGTTCATTGAGATAATAAAAAACAAAGCAGAAACTGTGTCATGCGTGGCGTTAGATGGTACGAACTCAAGTCTATTTAGGACAAATTGCAAGTTGTGCTTTAAATAAGACATTATAAGAATCCTTTAGCTTTGGTTGTAGATTCAGATGTGTAATCTGAAGAGGAACGCTACAGTGGCAAAATTCAACGTTAATTAAAAATACAGCATTTCAAGCTTTATTTTAATGCACTTGTTGGAAAGGAGACGATGCACAAGTTAGAATTTCTAGATTTCAGTCCATTTGCAGACGTGACGCTTCTTTTGCTGTTTATTCACAAGCTCATACTGTAATTTCTGCTCGTGCAACTGTTTAGGAATATTCTTCCCTCACTTCACGGTGTGTAAATCAGTGTTCATGTCCACTAGAACTAGAACAGGTTAATTTATGTTCATTAAGCTCTATTTTAGGGGCTTATGTTTTAAATGTCATTATGTGACGAGGCCAGTACATAATGAGAAGAACAACTGAATGGAACTTGCATAAATGCATGTTATGTCAAATTTATGGTCTAATTATTCCTTATCAAATCGACTGGGAATTCTCATTGAAGACTTTGTTCATATTTGGAACAAACTACATTCAGATACAGGGTTATGTTATTTTTTTTACATAGTGTTATTTAATGAACAGTTGCTTTGAACTGAATTATAATTGCATTGAATATGTGTGTATTGTAAATGATTGTGTTTAAAGTCTACCTGCATTTCTCCATGGCTTTGCTGTGAATAAACATAATGAATTAAGAAGCTTGAGAGTAATCTTTAGCCTCTGGGAATGTGAGATTTTCCCTTTATCGTGTTGTGCATTCATGCTTTTTTACCTAAAATGGTTAACGGCTTGATAATTAAGTGCTGTGAATTGAAACTATTTCATCTGAATTTCTTCAGTATGCACAGTAATGATATTTCTGTAAATGTTTGAATTTGTATAAAAGTGGAACTGGTTTTAGTTTCTTCTGAGTTAGATTTAAGGCTGATAAATGTGGCCATTGCATAATTTGCATTTTAATTTAAATATAGTTTCTAATTTATACACAGATTTCAAATGAGCTATTAATTTTTCTAAGCTTGTGTGAAGCAAACATGCAGAAAGCAGTATGGGAATTTAATTGAATCTTAAAGGGGTCATATGATGCGATTTCAAGTTTTCCTTTCTCTTTGGAGTGTTACAAGCTCTTGGTGCATAAAGAAGATCTGTAAAGCTGCAAAGACTAAAGTCTCAAATCCAAAGAGATATTCTTTATAAAAGTTAAGAGTTAGCCACACCTACCTAAAAC
>NW_015659703.1:19249-19548 GCF_001515625.1 Sinocyclocheilus rhinocerous | reverse complement strand
CATAAACACATTTCATTACACCAAATACACAAAATAATGTTCTTTTTAGCAGCATCATCTGACCGCTTTAAATGTACGATACTTGCATTGCCTTGGTCGTTGACGAGTGTTCGGATGCAGTCTCGGATGAAAGTCTTGATGGTTTCAAGATTTTGGACTTGCGATCACCAGAGTGATGAATTCCAAAGATGTTCTGACTCGATGGTGATTGGGAGTTTCTTCCCAGTGGAAAGTGAAAAAGAGCTAAGAGAGACATCACTGAGGAGATCCTAGGATCTTTGGTGAATGGAAAGTCAAGG
>NW_015659703.1:15049-19062 GCF_001515625.1 Sinocyclocheilus rhinocerous | reverse complement strand
GATTCGATGGTGATTGGGAGTTTCTTCCCAGTGGAAAGTGAAAAAGAGCTAAGAGAGACATCACTGAGATCCTAGGTTCTTTGGTGAATGGAAAGTCAAGGCCCGAGGCCTGGCACGAACTTAGGGTGTCCTTAGAAGACCAGCTTAGCATCCCCATCTTCTCAGAATCTAACAGAACCGCAGACTGGAGGCGGGTCACTGATGTGAGGTCTTTATCTTCTATCGAGGTCAGTCCTCTGGGATTTCAAAGAACCAATGGTGTCTTGAACTTTTGGAGGGAAAGTTTACGACTCTGTCTCAAGAGCATGGTATTTTGCATATGTAATTCGATTGGGTGTTGATGCAAAAACTACTAAAGATTCTTAGAACACTAATATATTGCCTATGTACCAACAGATAATATACACTCTCGTTTAGATCATCAGAAGACGAATTCATAGATACTAAACATGGTATAGGTAAGATTACATGAACGAGTGGTTCTAAGATAAGCATGCATAAAACAGTATACAATATACAAGAACAGTAATAATAAACAAAAAGGACCTGGGTATATGCGTGTTCATTTAAATAAAGGTTTGTCTATTAATTAATTAGAGAACAGTCCATTTCTCTGGGCATTGTGTCTTTCCTATGAGGAAAATGAGTGAGAGTTGGGCAATAAAACCAGTGATATCAGCATTGGTTGCCATGGAACCAGAGGCCTGTTCTGCCTTTCTGAGGTGTTAGATGCATTTCGGAGGAAGGGTCCATAGACCCTCGTAGTTGGTTTGTTGATTGAGGTGTGTTACAGAGTATTTGTTAAATATAACTAAAACAATTGTGTCTGATTGGTCCAGACGCTACAAACATCTCATTGTTACTGATTCATCATGCAGCTCAATGCATTATGGGTAGAATCGCTTGTCATTCTATTCTGGTTCATCAACACAGTTTCACTGATGATCCAGACCAGACAGTAAACCCAGGATAGAGCGGCTGAGTGAATGTGGTCTGGACTGTGTGGATGAGGCTCATTGTGTCAGAGACGCTGTAGAAGGACAGAGTTTTGAGTTCAGCTCATGAAAAATGGGGGCAAAAACAAAAGTGTTGCGTTTATAATTTTGTTCAGTGTAGTTTGGATGATAAAACATCTGCTAAGAACATAAATGTCCATCTAACAGCTCAAGCACATCAATGGAGTCTCATTGTAGGGTTGAGTAGATCTGCTCAGGAAAAGCAGCTCAAACGCTACGATTAGATTGAGCATTATGGGAACACTTTACAATAGTGGTGCACTGATATGCATTAATTAATTCTTAACTAATGCACAGATAACCATGAGTCAATGCACAACTAAATCATTCATTAATGATCACTACATCAGCAACTAATAAAGAGTCTATCTGATTAATAGATTAAGTAATATATCAATTGTAATTTATTCAATTAATCAATTAATTAAAAGTGTCAACCTGTATTAAATCCTTAATAACATAGTATTAACTAATAGTGTAATTTAATGTGTTAATTACCACAATAGGTCAAAGCTATGCATTTCAACTTACAGTTATCTGCTTTAATTAATCATTAGCTAATGGTTTGCAAATATATCATTATGTTATGACTTTACTTGTTGAGGCACATACTGTATATTAACTCATTGTTAAGTATATGTCATTATGGTTAGGGGTTTTGCTATCCCCACCAAAGTTTGAGGTCTGTGGGACTGTTTGGACAGTTGCACAGTGAATGTAATGTCATAGAATATTTTTAAGGATGGGTAAGTTGAGCTGCACACGAATATTAGCGCAACAGAATCTGAACTACTAGACACTGAAACTTCACAAGGACCCATTTGAGCAAGATTTCCGGAGCTGAAAGCTATTAATTTCTTTCAAAAGAAGATGATCAAATGAAAGTCTGACTGATGATTATATAATAAGACACTCATGAAATGTTTCTCTGTGAGTCTCTGTCACAGCAGGATCTGCTCAAGTCCACTATGATCCTGTTCTTCTAGATCTCTGTTACCTGCAGGAACTGGATGTGATCCTGTGTGTGCTCCAGCTGCTCCAGCTCAGCGTCTCTCCTCCTCAGATCATTGATCTCCTGCTCCAGTCGCTCCAGTCGTCCTTCAGCTCGACTCACTGCAGTCTTCTCCTGATCTCTGATCAGCCGTATCATCTCAGAGATCCTCTCACTGTCCTCCACTGCTGTCTGTGCAGAACGCTGTTAGGACACACAGTGATTCAGGCTTCAGTGAGTCTGAACTGAGACGGAGACAAACTTCTCTTCTTCTCCAGACTCACCTTATGAGACTCCACAGCCTCTCTCAGCTGCTGAAGATCTTTCTCTCTCTGCTGGATTCTCTGCTGGAACGTCTTCTGCGTCTCCTTCAGCTGCTTCTGCAGGACAAACGGATGATAGTGAATCTCACAGAAAACTACTGGCTCTAAATCATCATGTGAACAGATGAATCCAGTAAAAGTGGAGCTCATAACTAATGACTGTAGCTTCACACTGACAGTGTTTCTGTGTTCTGCGTAATTAAGCTGCGGCTCTAGACAGAAAATAAATGAACAAAGTGAAGCTATAAATGACTGAAATAATCTGTATTCAGTCAGATTTACTGAACAGAAAGTCGTCTGTCACTGCATTTATACTGTATTTTGACTGATGGAAGTATATATGTTGTCAAAGAACGGGTGAATAGTTTACTCCTGTCACAACGCTGTGTTGTTAGTACACATGAACACTATGACGAAGGTTACAGGCAGCCTTTAATAAATCCACAGGCAAGATATATAAACAGAGAGAACTGCTACAACACATCTAAACACGGAAGAGACCCGACAGTTATGACGGGAAACAAACAAACTAAAGCACTAAATCAAACGAGGCTAATAAACCATACACACCTGAACTAAATGACAAAATCAATTTACTAACCATGACAATGAAAATGGTGCAGACTGAAAACAAACTCTGAATGTGTGACAACTCCATTATTTTATGTTGCTTAATCAAATCCTATTTTATGAAAGATTGTGTTGATGAAGGTTTACGGTGCATTTTCAGCAAACTCTTCTTGCAGCTGCTGTTCATTTGTATTTTCTTCCAGTACAGACGTCACACTGCACATCTCCTGCTCCAGCGTAACAGTCAGCAGGACGTTTCCTCTTCTTCAGTTTCTCCACCATTTCAGCCAAGATGGTATTTTTAGCTAAAGGAGGTCTTGGACTGAAGGTCTGTCTGCACTGAGGGCAGCTGTAGACTCTCTTCTGATCCTCATGATCCCAGCAGTCTGTAATACAGCTCATACAGTAACTGTGTCCACAGGGAATGGCCACTGGATCCTTCAGGAGATCCTGACACACTGGACACTTGAACTCATCCTGAGAAATTCTGGCTTCTGCCATTTCACCGCATGAATACAAAGACACAAACACACGACAGCTCAACTACAGTTTCTCTTTCCGTGAACGGATGAGTTGAAATAGTTTCCTGGTTCTGTGTTTGAGTGATGTTTGTAAAACAGGTTTGACTGCAAGTATGTAAAGCAGGTTCGTCATTCCTGCTTCTGCTGAGTTTAGCTTCAACACATCTGGCTGTTATTAAAGTAAATGCAAAGACCTTGACTAGTTGATTCAGGTGCATTTAATTAGAGATCAAACTAAACCCTGTGGGAAAGTGACTCTCCTGGACTAGGAATGGGGAACTCTTATAATGAAATATCTACTAGATGTCAGTCTCAGACAAACACTCAAAGAATATAAATTACAAACACATTATTCCTCTCTCCAGCATCTCCACTTTTATGCTTCTCACAGAAAATGGAGGAACTGGTTTATGCTGGGACCAAACTCTTTGCTGCAAGCCCCCAGATATCAACAAAACAACGGCGGGCCCCCCAACCACCAAAGCCTGTGGGCCCAGCTCCTGTAAGAGCTCTCCGGCCGCTGCCACAGCGCCAGGGCCCAAACCCTCCATCTGCTGTAGGTGAACCAAAAACAACTGATAGCAGCTCTCAG
>NW_015659703.1:6405-15039 GCF_001515625.1 Sinocyclocheilus rhinocerous | reverse complement strand
TCAACTAAAAAACGGCGGGCCCCACAACCACCAAAGCCTGTGGGCCCAGCTCGTCTTCCTTCTCCTGTGAGAGCTCTCTGGCCGCTGCCACAACGCCAGGGCCCAAACCCTCCTCCATCTACTCTAGGTGAACCAAAAACAGCTGATAGCAGCTCTCAGTGATACGTGTTGGGTCCCCGCTATGATAGCAGCATTCACAATTGTTTACAGAACAAGCGGGAACCCAGTGTGCCTGTAGTTTTCTCTATTTCTGTTTTATCACGTGATAGAAAGTCTAAGGCCTTCTCAAGCCGTACGGCTGACTCATCTAATCTGCGGCCTATTTTGAGATAGTGTAAGTACACAACTGCATGAAATATATAACACTGTGCAAGTGGTTTTTGGATATTTTATTACAAAAATCTTACATATTGTACCTTTAAGTGCTGATAGTAAGTAACGTGACGTGTTATTTTGATACAGCTCGTTCATTTGCTTAAGTTTGATGTTCCATCGAGTTATAAGGCGACTTCGAGGAAAAACATAGGTGAGAGTTTTGTCTTCTGTTTTCTCTGTTACACTATTTATTTTATTTTTTTCACATAACAGCCTTATAAATGAGTCTTAAAACACAAAGCAGCTCTTATATTTTTGGATAGAAGATCATCATATTTTTGGTTCCTTGGAAACATAAAGTCTCATATAGAGTATATGACCAATAGAAGACCAATGCAAATGGTTCAGCATTTATTTGTGCATTAAATGACACATTCTGCATGATTTGTATTTGTGAGTGTGTGGATTTGTTCAGCGCATTGTTGGGAAGATATAATACGGTGTTAATACGTGAGCTTTCTGGCTAAACATCCATTCGTTAGATCACTTTGAACCAGAACTCTGACTGAAATAATGAAACAGAGATGGAGTTTGTGTTGTTCCACAACGATATTGAGTTTGTGGCTGTAAAATACCACAAGATGTTCATACACTACCAGTCAAACGTTTTTGAACAGTAAGATTTTTAGTGTTCATTAACACATTCTCTTCTGCTCAACAAGCCTGCATTTATTTGATCCCAAAAACAGTAATATTGTGGAATATTTTTATCAATTTAAAGCATCCTTGCTAAATAAAAGTATTAATTTCCATAATATATTTCCTAAAAAAAATAAATAAAAAAAAATCAGATAAATGCTGATCTTTGGATCTTTCTATGCATCAAAAAATCCTGAAAAAAATTTACTTAACTGTTTTAAATATTAATAATATTATTGTATGTGCTTGTTTTTATGCAGGGGAGATGAAATCATCTTGAATTAAATAGCCAAAGGCCCACTTTACACACCTTTACGGTGTTTGTATCGCACTAAATGCCAGGTGTAAATTTCACTGTTACCCTGCAAATAATCATAAGCTGCACTTTCACAGACTGAACTGTTGTTTCTTTTAATTTTGCTCTTACATTGTAAGGATGACAGCAGACGCTGCTCTCCCGCAATTTGCACAATTAAATTAATTTACAATTATTCATTCAAATTATTTGACTTGATTACACCTGGAATGTGTCTCATTTCTCTTCTCTTTTCTTCACTTGTAATGATAATCACTCGCTCCCTTTCTGAGGATTTGTAATGAATAGAAATGCAAGATCTGGCGGAAAGCATGATTTTATAATTCAGTAGCCTGTATGACAGAAATGTTTCTGTTAACAGCTTCTCATGTTAATATCTCGGTGTTGGTAAGTCAGGATGCATTCACACGGACCGCAATGAAACAGAAGCAAATCAGTTGCACTGAATCTGATATGCACACAGTGTAAAACAGAATTTAATAATACATCTCTCTCATGTCAGAAGCTCTCATTTGCTTCGGATGCAGTCGACTCTTTGTGTGCGAGCCAAATGCTCCTTACAGTGAACAGAGACAGTGTTTCTGTGCAGAACACCTAGTTTTGGAGGTCAAAACTCAGCGTTTTATGTTGATTGTTGCGCCAAAGTTAAAAGACCTGAAAAAGCCACCTGAAAAATTTAAATGCAACAAGTGACTCTTTGTGTGCGAGCCAAATGCTCCTTACAGTGAACAGAGACAGTGTTTCTGTGCAGAACACCTAGTTTTGGAGGTCAAAACTCAACGTTTTATGCTGATTGTTGCGCCAAAGTTAAAAGACGTTCAGTTCACAATTTTAACTGAGCCACCTGAAAAATTTAAATGCAACAAGTAAAGTTTGAGGCTTTATAAAAATAAAAACAATATGAAGGGTGTGAATACTTTCGCACGGCACTGTATTGTCACATCAAATGAGCACTGGAATTATGCAGGATGTGACTTGAACATCTTTAATTGGACAATAAATGAAGCAAAGTGTTACATTACTTTATTTGTCCCGCCCTCACAGGCACACGAAATAGTTTAGTATTATAGCAGTATTCATACATCCTCAGACACAACGCTGATATTAAGTTAGATGCATTCCAAGTAAAGTTTGAGGCTTTATAAAAATAAAAACAATATGAAGGGTGTGAATACTTTCGCACGGCACTGTATTGTCACATCAAATGAGCACTGGAATTATGCAGGATGTGATTTGAACATCTTTAATTGGACAATAAATGAAGCAAAGTGTTACATTACTTTATTTGTCCCGCCCTCACAGGCACACAAAATAGTTTAGTATTATAGCAGTATTCATACATCCTCAGACACAACGTTGATATCAAGTTAGATGCATTCTTATGTTACACATCCTAGTATTTATGTCTCCCGAGCTTGATGAAAATACCTTTGTGCATAAACGTTCTGGGGTTTCACGTAGTCTGCTAATGAGAAATGCCACCAATCTCTTCACTTAAAAAATAAATAAAGCAGCTTCATGCATGATTGTGTTTCATGTGCAGAAGTGTGGAGGTTACAGACGGTCGGATCGAATGTTTTCTGTGCTGAACTCTTCCTGATCGCTGCCAGGCTCTGGATCCGTGTTATTCAGCAGCTCCACTAATAAAGCGACGAGCTCGCTGTCCTTACAGCCGCCGGAGGTGGATCTGCGGTCGCAGCGGCGCAGACTGCGGTGGATCATGGCCTGCAGGGAAGTGCGCAGATCCCACAGTAACTCCCAGACGTGAGGAGAAAACTCCCATCGGATGAGTGAGTGACCCGGTAACAGAACCTCCACAACATCTCCAACAACTGAGCAAACACAAACCAAAACATCCTCACCGCTGCATCTACAAAACACTTTAGAGCTAACATGCATTGACCAATCAGCTGTGTCATAGTCTCAGTCCTGTGTCAAATATCCTTTTGGTTTTTATCATATTTAGGCAATGTTGATCTTTTGTTCTGAAGTCCAACTGGTCTATTTTAGTCTAGTTTTAGTCAATTAAAACTTAGTCACGCTGCATAATGGTTAAACTGCTAATCACAATTATTCTGCTCAAAATTATAATCGTGATTGGTTTTGTGGTCCAGGGTCACAGATAGTCTTAAGTGTCCATTTTTCAAAATTTAGATGTATGCATCATCTCAAAGCTGAAAGCTAAGCTTTCCATTGATGTATGGTTTGTTAGGATAGGACAATATTTGGCTGAGATACAACTATTTGAAAATCTGGAATCTGAGGGTGCAAAAAAATCTAAATATTGAGAAAATCATCTTTAAAGTTGTTCAAATGAAGTTCTTAGCAATGCATATTACTAATCAAACATTAAGTTTTGATATATTTACGGTAGGAAATGTACACAATATCTTGAAGGAACATGATCTTTACTTAATATTCTAATGATTTTTGGCATAAAAGAGAAATGTATAATTTTGACCCATACAATGTATTGTTGGCTATTGCTACAAATATACCCCAGCGACTTAACACTGCTTTTGTGCTGCAGGGACACAAATATTATATTATCAGAAATATAAACACTCTCTCTACATTATGAAAACTGGTTAAACTCATCTAAAATGAAAACGGTGACATTCCTAATATTAATTCCAAATAGTTTTTCTATTGAAATGGAAAAGAAGACTCTGTATTGTAAACTCGATCAGTCGAGATCAACTCCAGATTACATGTTTGTGGTTGCCAGGTTGGGAAGATAAACACATATGTGCCTTTTTAAAGAGAGAAGCTCTGAGTGGGGGATTTACACGCCTGATATCTGGCAACCGCAAGCATAAACTTCTGGAGGTCCATTTTTTTCCTCTTTTAGAAAAATTTTAGATATAGAAAGTCTATTTTTTTAAACTACATTTTAGTCTCATCTTATACTGAATGTTGGATATAGTCACAGTTAGTATTTAATGATTTCAGTGTCGTCTTGTCTTTGTCAGAACAGGTTGTCAACAAATATTTCTCACCCTAGTTTTCCTTCACAAACTGAGCTCTAGTGTGTGCGCTATGATTAGGCCTGGCATTACCTCTCTCGCTGAGGTCACAGTCTGTGAGGAGCAGCAGCGCCAGCGGATGAACCACCGAAGAGTCTCTGATGAAGACCTGACCGTTTGATTTGACCGCAGAGAAGAATGTGAGCCAGCGACTCGACAGATCCGGGTTTCCTCTGAATGACACCAGCACAAGAAGAAGAAACAGATACTCGAACGATGCACATTCAGAACGAGAAAGCCCAACAGAGATTTGATTTGATTTGAAAAGTTAGACTCCGTATTCCTGTTTGTATTTAACATGATGAGGAAAATGTAGAGAAAGTCTGCCAGGTGTTATTTTGGTATTATTGAGTTTTTATTAATATTTTGAATTTGTTTTAATTTTTTGTTTTCCATTTTCATTAAAATTTTAGTCATTTTTATAGCTTTAAATATATACGTCTACAATTTTTATTTCAGTTTAAGCTTTAGTTATTTTAGTACATCATAAAACTAAATGAAAATGAGAAATGTTGCCATGGCAACCAGCTGAAATAAAATATTTTTTTTTTTTTAAATTTTTTAATTCCAGTTCATGTTTATTTTCACATAACAAAAAAATTATTTGGGTTTTGTTGTGCATCATATTTCAGGTGCTGTTACTGAAAGATGGGACACAAAACCTGTTAGCAAACACTGGCGCTCAGTTCTGATGTGAAGAGCTAAGCCAATCATAACAAAGCATTATAAAGCTACGATATCAAAACACACGTAATACTGATTCCATATTAGGTCAAGTCTTCAAAATGCATTTTCCTGTACAAACTCGGGTTTTGAATTCAAATATTTAAATTGTAAAAATGTGTAGTGTGAGGCCTTAAAACAATAAAACAAACATTTCAATCGATCCATTATCCAGTAACAGTAACTCTATTGATGTTTTTACCGGTTGGCAGAGGAGCGATGCAGAAGCACAGGGCCGCTTTCCGTACGGTACGAGAGATTCTCCGGCCGATATCTTCCACCTTTGGTCACTGTGCCTCTTTTCACCTGTAAATAGATGTGCAACTTTACAGAAATCATGTTTGGTGCAGATACAGTTGTTGTTTTTGTGCTGTGGCCAATAAACGCTGACATTACAAATCTATACGGTTATACAATTCAGGCTTGCGCACATGAAATCATGCACCAAAACATAACTGACTGTAGTGCATTTTTAATTAATGCAATGCTTTTCAAATCTGCTTGGGACTTTAAATAAGAAATTATATTATCTGCTTACAAAATAAATGCATGTGTCAATAACCACCTGTATGAGGTGAGGATAGAGTCCGGCGATCAGCACGGCTTTAACCAGCTGCTCCTGCTGACTGTGCTGATTCAGACCAGACGACAGACGCAGACATTCAGCAGAAGCATCCAGAAGTCCAGCTTCACACAGATTCTCTCCGAACTGCTGCATCAGGCCTGTTTGAGACCCAGAGCAAGCAATCACATGAAGAGCATGATTTATATCATCACACTTGTTCATTCACCAGAGGCTTTCTATCCAAAGTGACTGAGGAATACAACAGAACGACTCATCCTAAGGAAGCCACATCAGTGCAGACCAGTCTCAAGCATGAAAACAACACATCAGCGCTTCGTATTTTGTGCAGATGCAGCAGAAAACAAATTCACAGAAGAGCAGCAAAGCTTCAGATGACTCTAATGTGACGTTCAGACGCAGAACCAGAGCGTTTACATACACAGATGCACTATAATGTACTGTGTTTGGACCCAAAGAATTATTATAGATTTTTCAACTGCAATCATTTTGTATCTGATCAGCAACTTCTCATTGATGAGTGAATGTGAACCAATTTCAAAGTTTTAAATGTTACCTTGTTATTGCTGCATTTAACTGTTTTTATTCATTTAAAAATTCTTTGAAATTTCTAATTATGTACGAACCATACAAACAAAAACGGATAATTTTTTTTCAATATTGATGAGAAATTTTATTTGAATATATCACTGTATGAAATTTATAAGAGCGTATAATCTGAGAATTATCAGTATTGACCTCGGTGTAAAGAATGGAATTTAATTAAACTCCATTGAATTTATCATTTTATAACTCATGATTGCTCAAAACATCAAAACAACGTAAATATTAATGTTAGTAAATAAATTCAATCTACTTGCATAAACTTTCACTTTCAGATGAAAAAAGTGATCAGTCTTTCATTCTGCAGTGGTTCATTAGTAGGCAACATATTCAGGTAAAATTCAGTCCAAAAGTGTGAGACACATGGGAAAGTTTTTGACACTAATATAACTCCATAGATAATTTTACAAAGAATTTTTGACACCCAATACATACCAGTGTCAAAATGACCCAAACTCTTAATAAATATTTGTAAAAAAAAAAGAAAGAAAAAAAAAATCATCAATTGTAAAAAATAAATGATATGTATTTTAGGCATCTTAAAGCATTTGCAAAGTCAATTCTAAAACTATGCATTTTTAGAAATGATGTATCTGTTCCAGGTCAAAACAGACCTGAATGCATTAGGAGCATAATCATAATCACAAAGATTTACATAGACTCAGCATGGACACGTACGCTCAAAATAACATGAGATGGCCAGAATAATTCTATTATTTAGATTTGAATTCAGTTTAATTAGATGGCCATATAGTTTTAGCCTCGTGCTTTAACTGTGTGCAGGTCTCACCATGTATGAAGCGCAGACTGGCTCCAGACAGAGTGTATTGGTCCAGAAACTCCTGCTTGCTCTCTCTGCCCTGCAGCTCTTTCCAGCTCTGAACGACTCGACTGAAGACCAGATGATCGCTGCAGCTGGAGCCGCTGAGAGCCGCCTTGGCCTGCAGAGACCACAGCAGGATTAAAACCAGCACAAACACCGTGAACCCTCTCCGAACGGCTCTCTGACCTTGGAGACGAGCGCCCGGTTCTGCATGCTGTTATAGAACGGGTCTCGCGTCAAGCAGGCCGCCACAGACAAAACGGGAAGAACGCAGGAGAACAGAGCCGAGAGAACCAACGCCTTCCCCAGACGCGGGTCACACGACATGCAGGCCACGCGCTCTCCCAGCGGAGTCAGATTCTCAGCAGCGTCCAGCACACCTGAGCCGCGGAGAAGAGACAACACACACACACACACGTGCTGCTGAAGACATCTGCTCAGATCTACAGTGCTCATGGGATGGTGCCTTTCAATTAGGGTTATTACTGTTAACTAAAAAATGAGAAATGTGTCCTTGGCAGCTATTGGAAATAAAATAAGTTTAAGTACTAAAATAAACTAACCTAAAACTTAAAATGAATGAATGAATGAATGACACAACAAAAATGCTAAAACTTTCAAATTAAAATGAATACAGGAAAAAAAAAAAAAAGATAAAATCCAAGTAAAATATTAACAAAAATTACAATAGTATATCAGTGACACTATAATAACACACACACAAAAAAAGTTAACTAAAAAAAAACAAAAGGGAAATGTTTCCTTGGCAGCTATTGGAAATAAAATAAGTTTAAGTACAAAAATAAACTAACCTAAAACTTTAAAAATAATTATATAAAATAAATAAAATAAAATAAATAAATAAACAAAATCAATGAATGAATGACAAAAACACACAACAAAAATACTAAAACTTTCAAATTAAAATGAATACAGGAAAAAAAAATATATATATAAATAAAATCCAAGTAAAATATTAACAAAAACTACAATAGAATATCAGTGACACTAAAATAACACAAAAAAATGTAAAAAAAAAAAAAAAAGGGAAATGTTTCCTTGGCAGCTATTGGAAATAAAATAAGTTTAAGTACAAAAATAAACTAACCTAAAACTTAAAAGAATATATATTATAAAAAATAAAATAAAAAAAAAGATTGACAAAAAAAACACAACAAAAATACTAAAACTTTCAAATTAAAATGAATACAGGAAAAAAAAATATATATATAAATAAAATCCAAGTAAAATATTAACAAAAATTACAATAGTATATCAGTGACACTATAATAACACACACACAAAAAAAGTTAACTAAAAAAAAAAAAAAGGGAAATGTTTCCTTGGCAGCTATTGGAAATAAAATAAGTTTAAGTACAAAAATAAACTAACCTAAAACTTAAAAGAATATATATTATAAAAAATAAAATAAAAAAAAAGATTGACAAAAAAAACACAACAAAAATACTAAAACTTTCAAATTAAAATGAATACAGGAAAAAAAAATATATATATAAATAAAATCCAAGTAAAATATTAACAAAAA
>NW_015659703.1:5019-6309 GCF_001515625.1 Sinocyclocheilus rhinocerous | reverse complement strand
CCCACACAAAAAAAGTTAACTAAAAAAAAACAAAAGGGAAATGTTTCCTTGGCAGCTATTGGAAATAAAATAAGTTTAAGTACAAAAATAAACTAACCTAAAACTTAAAAGAATATATATTATAAAAAATAAAATAAAAAAAAAGATTGACAAAAAAAACACAACAAAAATACTAAAACTTTCAAATTAAAATGAATACAGGAAAAAAAATAATAATAATAAAATCCAAGTAAAATATTAACAAAAATTACAATAGACTATAATAACACTGGGTTTAACTGTGTCTCTGCTAACTGAGTTTTGTCAATCGAATGCATTTATAAAAACTCATTTTTCCAACACATTTTTCAAGTTACAAAAGGTTTGACCGGTTCATACAGAACTGCATGAGATGCTGTGATGCAGCACAGATATTTCTGTCTTGCACAACTGAAGGCAGAACACATTTAGTATGAAGCGGTCCTTACGGTGTTCAGTGGACAGAAAGTGTGTGTAAACGTCTATTATAATAAATGAAGCTGTCCTTAATGCAAGCGCAATGGAGAAATACAGTTCAAAACAGTAAGAAGTATAATATATTAACAATAAAGAGCAGTAGTTTCTATTTTTATACATTTCAAAAATACTGCTGAAAATTGGCATCGTTTAAAATGAAAGTATTATTAAGGAAACAGTTACATCATCCTTCATTTCATTTGGTTCATTTGTTTCAGTTGCTGAAGTATTGCGTACGCTTGCATTTCAAGTCACTGTACGCATTTAAACCAAATTGTGTTGGTTCTGTCTGTTTTGACCAGTCTTTAGTTAAGGCACAGGACAGAATTCAAACTGAATATATGCATTAAAATATAAACCAATAAATAGATACTACTTTCTAAAAAATGAAAAACACTTACCAATATCCATCAGGCTCTTCACAGCGACTCTGACTACTTGACTATCCGGGGAATCCAGCACTTGTGCCAGGAAGTCCACAGCCTGCAAGAAGAAGAACAACGTGTTCAAATAATAACATGAATAAAATCATAAACTGATCTTAACGCAGAGAACTGTCCAAAGTGAGCCTCGTTCCTGAATTTAAAGCAAGCAGATCGAAGCAGTTAAACACAGGAGACTCTTTCGCTCACTTTGCTGTGGGGACAGTGGATCTTGGCCTGTATGATGACGCTCTCCAGAGGAGTGCGCAGGATCTCTGGGACGGGAAACACAGCCATGCGGTCCAGCTGTTTTCGAGGGAAGAGATGGTAGGAATGTCCCGGCTGACAGCGGCCCGCTCTTCCTCTTCGCTGA
>NW_015659703.1:2039-3789 GCF_001515625.1 Sinocyclocheilus rhinocerous | reverse complement strand
AACAAGAAATCAAATTTTGTCAAAGTTTTGGCCTTTTTTGTTTATGAAAGTCAAAGTGCGTTGAAAAAAACACAACAATCAGACGTCAGTCAGTTCAGTATAACACTACAGAAGAATATTGGTGCTTTTAATAAGAGTGAAATATACAAAATTTCCATATAAAATTAGATTTCGCACATTACCGTTGCTAAAATAAGTAAATTTTGTATGCATCTCAACTCCTGTCAAATGCGCATTACCAAGAAATAAACATGTAATATTATCAGTGCCTGCACTTATTATTAATGCAAAACAATAGTAATAATATTATGATTAAATTATCTTTATTTTTAACACCCCCAGTCACACCTGACTGCAGAGGATCCATTAGTGAGCAACTGATGCAATGCTACATTTTACACTGAATTTACAGATTAATCACATCAGCCCTAAAAGCATCTTTACCTGGCTCTCTATTGCTGTGAATGTGGTCTATCACATCAGCCACTAGATCCAGATCAGGAGCGACTTCCTTTTCTTCCTTGAGACGGAGAACAGAAGGAAAACTGATTGTGATTCCGCACATAATCAAACATCCTCACAGCGTGAAGCTTCACCTGAACTCACCTCTCGGTCTCTCCTCGGCGGTGTCGGTCGACCCATCTCTGTCAGCACCTCCTCCAGGAACCGGGCCTGCACCGGATGCATGAATCCCGGCACATGCACCACCGGGCATCCACCGAAATACTGCGAGAGCCGCTGCGTGTCTCCGGTGGCGCTCATGAGCAGCACTCGCAGGTCAGGATTGTTCTTGATGCTGGAGAGCAGCAGCGCCAGCAGCAGGTCCGTGTTCACGTCTCTCTCGTGCACCTCGTCCACGATCACATGGCTGATGCCCTGCAGACCGGGGTTGGACTGTAGTTTGCGCAGCAGGACTCCGACTGTGAGGAAGAGCAGAGCGCCACCGCTGCGCTCCGGGGGACGGGACTCCAGACGCACCTGAGACAGACACACACCGCACGTTCAGGGACAGGCGACTGTTCTCTAATATAAACACTAGGGAGGTTTGGATCATGATTAAAATGCAGTGGTTGCCTCTAGAGCGCAGACAAATAGGCCTGTCACGATAACAACTTTTTGTTTTTGTTTTGGAAATAATTGCGATAAGCGATATTATTGTCATTTTAAGACCATTTTATGCCATTGTATATATCATCATAATGTAACAGCATAATAATGCTTAATAACAAACTTTTCATTTTTAAGAATATTTAGATCATGGAAATTAAGTATCAAAATATTAGACACCTTAAAAAACCTGAATAAATAGTAAATAAACATTTCCTAACAAAAAGTGCAAAGTAACAAGTAGAAACAAAGAAAAATGCACAAAGAACTTGTATGGAGATTTTTCCATCTACAGATTTTTCCCGGACCCTGTCACGATAACAACTTTTTGTTGTGCGATATATTGCCCCAGAAATAATTGCGATAAGCGATATTATTGTCATTTTAAGACCATTTTATGCCACTGTATATATCATCATAATGTAACAGCATAATAATGCTTAATAACAAACTTTTCATTTTTAAGAATATTTAGATCATGGAAATTAAGTATCAAAATATTAGACACCTTAAAAAACCTGAATAAATAGTAAATAAACATTTCCTAACAAAAAGTGCAAAGTAACAAGTAGAAACAAAGAAAAATGCACAAAGAACTTGTATGGAGATTTTTCCATCTACAGATTTTTCCCTGACCTTCTTT
>NW_015659703.1:0-1743 GCF_001515625.1 Sinocyclocheilus rhinocerous | reverse complement strand
TTATTTTATTTATTTGTAAGACTTTTTTAATGACGAAATTTGGTAATGGGAGAGTAAAATTATTTTTAAAACGTACACTGTTCAAACTAGGCTGCTTATGTTGAAGTGTTTGGGATGTGGCTTTTAATGATGAGACGTTTTGTAATCAGGCTCTCAAAAAGTATATAAAAATTTGGATATAGATTTATCGGCCAACATATCGGTTATCGACTTTCAAAAATAAAGAATTATCGGTATCGGCCAAAATTTTCATATCGGTGCATCCCTAGTGATATCGCACATCCCTAATTATAGTTTTAATGAGTTATTTTCTGTTTTTATTTCCATGTTTGATAAAGTTTCAGTAATTTTGTGTTATGATTTTTAACCGTTTTTTTTTTTTTTTATGTCTACATCGTTTTAATTATTTTTTGTTTTAATTTTATAGTACATTTATTTTATCTCAAGTAACACAGTTTTTTCATGGTTTATTTTTAGTTGTGGTGTGAACGAGCCTTTAAACTTAAAAGAATGATTTTCAAATGTTCGGACCTTGGTTTATTTGTAAACTGGTTCAAAATGTTTTGTTTGCTTATGTTCTTAAAAATCTTAAAATCGCAGAGAAATGCAGATCTGTTCTGCCATATGTTGCGCACCCGCATGAAACAAGAAAAAGTGTCCAGGGACTAGGTTTTATCCATCAGTAGTTGATTGGATATTGAGATGTGGGCGTCGGCCTTAAAAATGGAGGCGGATCTGAAAGAGGGCGGGATTTATGCGGACTACAGCATTGGAGAAGTCATGCAAAAATTAAATAATGAAACATTCATGCGCATCATATAACAAAAGCAATAAGACAATAACAGACTGAAAGCTCTAGTATGTTCTTGCCTGGTATCCCACGCAGTGACGGAGAGCGGGTCCCATCTCCTGCGCTACACGGTGCGCCACAGACACGGCGCTGATCCGGCGAGGCTGCGTGACCAGGATGTTGCACTCGGCTCTCCTGACTCTCCTGACCTGCCCCTCCAACAAGAAGCGCGGGATCCGTGTGGTCTTCCCGCAGCCCGTGATCACAACCATCACAACCACCTGTGAGGCCCTCACCGCCTCCAGCACGCTCTCTTTATAGGAGTCCACGGGAAGCTCCGCCCCTCTGCCAGGCCCCGCCCTCATCCACAGGCTGAGCAGGTGGTCGCTGAGAGACTCCGCCTCCTCATGGCGTAAAGCACGGTACCGCTTACCGGTGATAGCATCTGTAATCAAGGCATCATCATCATCATCATCATCATCATGAACGGGCCGCTGCTCCTCTTCATCCCACAGTTTCTGAACCTCAGCCTCCACTGGATACTAAACAAACACATATCAAACAGTCATGAACTGTTTCAACAATTAAATCAATATTACAGTGTATTTAGTTCTACAGCACTGCCGGATTTTTTTGCTTGTTTATTAGATAGGTGTCCTTTTCATTCTAAGCATTTCCGTTAGGGGTGTGCGATATTTATCGTCTATGATAATATCATAATTGTCGTTTTAACGATGTGCGAGCTGACATTATCAAGTATATGCAAAAAAAACCTGAATGCAGTTAAAATGCCCATTTAATTCACGTTATGAAACACAAGCAAGAGTGCGTTTTCTTGAATATTACAGCTTGAGTTCGACTGCAAATACGACATTGATTTTCACAAAACAGTTTAACAAACAATTTGCTAATATTAAATATGTTGCATGCATTTTAGACACAATATCATCATT
>NW_015659702.1:274600-275596 GCF_001515625.1 Sinocyclocheilus rhinocerous | reverse complement strand
ATAACACTAAATTTAAATTAAATTTAAATAAATTTAAATTAAAAACATTTTTAATTTCATTTTTGTTGAAGTATTAAAATATTTTTGTTGAAGTATTAAAATAACTCAAATTAAATAAAACTAAAACTTAACAAAAGACCTATACAGACATAATAAATTCAGACATAATTTAACTTGGAGTTCTAGCGGACTCAGGTCACGTGGTGTGGGCTTGATGAAAGCGAGGATCCCAGGGGCTCAGTAAACACAGGAGGGTCAGCGGCAGGTGTGTGACTCCATCACACAACACACACTCACATGCATGTATCAGAGGAAATTCACACTGACAGACAAATAATGGCTGTTTGAGTGCCATTGTATCGTTTGACTGGTGTTGTGCGTGAATGTCTCTGCTGGAACATGAGTGTGTCTGTGCATTATATGTAGAGCTGCTTGCGAGTTGTTTTTGTGTGTTTTTTTTTCAGTGCTGACTAAGAGTGAAAGTGTGTGTATGCTTGTGCAATGTAATACTGACAATAAGGACGTGGCCTGATTTGTAGAGCAGGCAACATTTGACCACAGATATAGTCAGAAACACCCCTTGAAGATCCTTAGAATTATGTTTGTGTGTGTGTATGTGATAAAGTACAAGAAGCCGAGGAGTTCTGACTATTGACCCAGCAGGCAGGGTTACCATAGTTATCCAGCTGATCTCTTTGTCTGTGTGTTTGTCTGAACATATATGTTGGTGCGTGTCCTGTGAGTGTTTGGTCAGTATCCACAGTGTCTGTCTTGAAGTTTAGAAATAACTTATTTTAGAAAGACCTTGAGAGTCTGTGATGTAGCTTCTGTGCCACCTCTGAAGTACAGAGATGGCTTTTGTTTGATTAGTAACAGCCTATATTGTTGTGTTATTCTAATTAACATGACATAAAAAATGACAAATACATTTACTAACATTAGAAAATTACCCTTCTGAAGGCAAAATGCCCATGAAGTTGAAATGAAATAATAATA
>NW_015659702.1:261777-274492 GCF_001515625.1 Sinocyclocheilus rhinocerous | reverse complement strand
ATATATATATATATATATATATATATATATTTTTTTTTAACTTGTAGTACTTTTTTCAGGATTTTATGATGAATAAAAAGTTTAAAATAACAGCATTTATTTAAATAAGAATCTTTTTTAACAATATATACTCCTGTCCAAAAGTTTGGCATCAGTAATTTTTTTCTTCTTTCTTTTTTTGTTAATACATTTATTCAGACAGGAGTGTTGAATTGATAAAAAGTTATAGTAAAGACTTAAATTGTTAGAAAATATATCTATTTTGAGTAAATGCTTTTCTTTTTAACTTTCCAGTTAAGAATCCAGAAAAAAAGAAGGAAAAAAGCAGCACATCATAAATCAGCATATCATGGATTTCTCAATGATTTCTGAGAGATCATGTGACACTGAAGACTGGAGTAATGGCAATTCAGCTTTGCCACCACAGAAATAAATTATATTTTAAAGTGTATAAATTGAAAAAAAAAAAAACATTATAATATTACCTTTTCCATTTTTGATCAAATAAATGCAGCCTTGATGAGCAGAAGAGACTTGTTAAAAAATGTATATATATAATAAAAT
Organism: Sinocyclocheilus rhinocerous; assembly: GCF_001515625.1. Taxonomy (NCBI): domain Eukaryota; kingdom Metazoa; phylum Chordata; class Actinopteri; order Cypriniformes; family Cyprinidae; genus Sinocyclocheilus; species Sinocyclocheilus rhinocerous. Next base: position 273,928 of record NW_015659702.1, on the reverse strand, counting down.
AAAAAAAAATAATAATAATAATAAAGCGATTACCGGAGTTCAAGCACTTAAAGACCTTCATAGCTTCTATGCTGTCAGGGGTCTCAGCCAACGTGAAATGTATGGCTGACACCAGAACGCATCCATGATGGAGAATATGATGACACACACAGAGTAATGAAAAGGTTGAACTATATTACTTAAGACACACTCTATAACTTAATGTGTGTCTGTGAGCATGCTTAATCTGTATTTTGTTGTAGATATAGATATTTGAAATAATTTATAAAATGCTTACTGGAAGTGTTCTGTTTATAATATTTTCAGGTTTAAATTTAATTATAATGTGACATAATTGTCAAAACTGATATGCCTGTATAAATGAAGTGCACTGTAAACCCCGATAAGTTAAGATAACTCAAAAAATTTGAGGAAACTTATTGTCTTAAAATTTTTGAGTTTATAAACTTAATTTTATAATTTTAATTTCATAAAGTTTATTACACTTAAATACATAGAACCCGTTAACTCAAAATTATTTATTTGAATAAAGTTTTTTCTGTGTATTTTAAACTCAATACATTTTATTGATCAGAAATTAAAAATACTATTTTTTTTAATACACAATACTTCATTTTCAGTTTTCTAACAATAAACAATTATTTTCATTAATTAAAAGTAAAAAAACAACAAAAAGCCTTTAAAAAATATTACTTCAAAATTAACATGAGCAAATTTTGATTTCTTAAACATCTGGAAAGAAGACAATTTCAAACTCTATATGCAAAAATAAATTTTATTTTGCAAAACAAATAACCATTCAAACCTGATGCATTAACATCCATGCATAACTGACATTAACTTTTTATTTCTTAAACATCTGGAAAGAAGACAATTTCAAACTCTATATGCAAAAATAAATTTTATTTTGCAAAACAAATAACCATTCAAACCTGATGCATTAACATCCATGCATAACTGACATTAACTTTTTGAGAATAAAACAATATATAGAAAAAGTAGAAATATACAATATAAACGTTAGCACATTTCAAAAAGGAATTTCAGAAGCGTTTACACTGTTGTCTTTTTTTTTTTAAATCAAAGCCACTGCACAAAGAAAAAAGTTTTCTGAGCTCTGTAGAATGTAACTAGTATGTGCTAGTGGCTTTCAGTAATGCAATCCCATTAAATACCAAGTGAACAAATTCTGTGTTCTGGAAAGTTGTAAAATGTAAGAAGTATTACAACAGACTATGACAATATTAGTCACAACAAATGAAATCAAATTCAATAAATTCACAATTAAAAAAAAAAATTAATTATCTCTTTTGCATCCAGACATGCAGAATATCTCTTAATAAGTAAACAATTTTTAGACAGCAATCTGCGTGCTAGTGGTTTTCAGGAATGCAATCCCAATGAATAATGAAATGAACGTGAAAATCTTTACTTCACTGGTAATTTTCAAATCTTACGCTCAGTGTTTAAATAGTGTAACGACATTAGTCACAACAACTGAAAAGAACAGAAAATACATTGTACTGAGCCCGTACATCCATTCCTTACTCCTTAATCAGGAGATCATTTTTTAGACTCAGCAATCTGGGTGCAAGTGGCTTTGAGTCTTCCAAGCCCAGTAGGACTTTTTGGATGAAGTTGAAGGTGTGGGTCAACTCTTTTGGATACCGGCAGTTCTGAAATGTCTGTTAGAAAGCAGAGTTCCCCCCCAAAGTCTGGGTCTTCATATTGGAGGCTGAAATCAAAATCAAGACGAGGTCTGAATTTCTCTTTAATCACTGTAATCAACTCTTCTACTGTACTTGGGCGTGTAGAAAGGGTCATCTTGTGGGCGATGTCAGGAGCAATGTAAACTCTTAGTAAAAGTTTCTGGGATTCCGCCATCTAGGAGACGAAAACAACAAGGTAAAAGACAAGTTAAACAAATAGTTTCGAACCAGATGTGCTGGACATCGATTTCCAGATAATGTAAAAATCTTTACTTTATTGTAATGGTAGAAATCGCTTTGGAGTCAACAGCAACTGGCCTTTTATGCTGTAGGCAGAAAGGGGGTATGTGTCACTCAAATCTGTTATTGTTTTAACAGACAAGTCACCCAAACACAAATTAAAGGCTCTTAGATGTTCAATATAATGGGACTTGTGCTCCCTGCACAGGAAGGCCACATGATCATTCACGAGGAGGATTGACTCAGTTTTACAAAACTGAGGTAACCCTGCTTCAAATCCAGAAGGAAAAAAATCCCCAGTAGAAATATTCATCCCATCAATGGTGATTGTAGATGCACAGTATATAGTGTTACTATCAGTCTTCTGTTTAATATACTGTATTGCCACTTCAGGTAGTGTTGAAACTAAAACAAATGTCACAGTTGATGCCTGCAAATGCGGTTTGAAGAACCCTGGCGCACTTAGATGGTAAGCCATCATATGCTGGTGTCTGCTTGCCAGTGTCTTCAGCACATTTTTAAAGTTCTGTGTATCGTGCACAACCCGTTTGAAGAAGCGATGCTTGCCTTCAAAACGTATAGTCCATAAATGTACAAGGGGTCCAAAACATCTGATCAACTCAGGGTAATGTTCGATATAGTGATGCTTCGGCTGAAGCTTAAAAGCTGGAAATACTTCAAGAAGAACTTGTCTGTGGTCCCTAATTTTACTCTGTAGGTACTGAATCATCTCTTCAGTAAATGTTGGAGACAGCACTAACTACCCTGGCGCACTTAGATGGTAAGCCATCATATGCTGGTGTCTGCTTGCCAGTGTCTTCAGCACATTTTTAAAGTTCTGTGTATCGTGCACAACCCGTTTGAAGAAGCGATGCTTGCCTTCAAAACGTATAGTCCATAAATGTACAAGAGGTCCAAAACATCTGATCAACTCAGGGTAATGTTCGATATAGTGATGCTTCGGCTGAAGCTTAAAAGCTGGAAATACTTCAAGAAGAACTTGTCTGTGGTCCCTAATTTTACTCTGTAGGTACTGAATCATCTCTTCAGTAAATGTTGGAGACAGCACTAACTCTACAATGTCTTTCAATTCCATTAGCACTGCCCATGCACCAACTCTTTCTGGTACTACATTGCCAACCATAAATGGAAGCAGCCGAAGCAATGCAGCATTTTCATGCCCATTACCACCTATTGTAATTTTTGTGGTATAAGTTTTGGGAAATTGGCTTTGGTTTATCAACCTTATCTATATGTTGATATGGGAATGATTCAATTTTCCTGTTCAAATAATCAAATGTAAAGTATTTCAGACGAATCAATTCCTGAATGCATAAAGCCAATTCTACTGGCACAATACCCTCAAGGAGGTCATGGAGAATATCGGGGGGGAAACCAGTGATAGGATGAAAATATTGCAGCTTTTGTTTCAAGACACAGTCTGCTTTAACACCACAGATACTTTCCCCATTTCTACTTGAGACATTCTGGACATGCAGATCATGACTTACCTTAGTTCTCAGACTGAATTCACCCTCAGCAACTTCCTGCGATTGAAACTGGCCTTGAGTTGCCAGACAGAATCTGCACACATACTCGGAACGAAATGACTGTACAAAGCCTGCCAATCCGTGAGCTGCAAGATTATCTGCTGCATTAACTTAAATGATTTTAGCAAATGGCTGCAATATAACAAAGAGTGAAAAATTTAAGGGGGTCTGAATACTTTCCGTACCCACTTTATCTCCACCCCCAAATTCCAAAATGTAATTTTACTCACATATGCACTGGTGTCACAAACTTTAACCTGTGTAGAAAATCAAAAAAAAAAAACATTAATAGTGAGGCAGAGACATGTCAAAGACATAACGTTACAACAATTTCAGAAAAGTGAACATGTGGCTTTGATTACAGCTCATTTATTTCTAAACATAGGCTAGGACTGAATTCGTGCATATATCAAATCTGTCCCTAAATTGTTTAAATTTAGTTAGATCACTCTACAAATAACATTGTAGTGTAAAGCTTATCTGATAATTGTATTAGGTCTATTAGCTACATACGCAACAAATAAGTCGTTTCAATTTGATGAATATACCATCACATTCTGATGCTGAGTACTTGAAATATTTTCTAAAATGTTTTTAAAAAGTACTTGCCAGATAATAGCCGGTAAAAAAAAACCCCTGCAGCAACCACAGAAACAATGATGGATGAAAGAGTCCACTGAACCACGCTGAAGCTACGACTCCTGCGTGACTTGGCGGGTTTTCTGGTTTTCGTGTTAACTGGTGACTTCTTGTGTTTAACTCCAGCAGTGTACAGTCGGCCGCAGATGCGTAAATTTTGCAAACATATGTTTAAAAAAAACGTATATTTAAAAGAAAATGTATTAAAATGTTCGATAAAGTAGATCAAGTCGCTCAGTTAGAAAAATCACCACAGTGGTAACAGCTATTTTGTCAGACGAGTTCAAAGTAAAGACTCTTCTTCATTTAATTGGCACATTGGAACGTTGGAACGCAATAAAGCTCATTACCGCCACCCACAGGCGAAGATGTGGCTATGGTTGTAAGATTACGTCTGTTTTACTTATTTTATTTCAGTTTTTGGCAGTTAAAACGGCCAAAACGTTGAACACACTTACAAGTTTAAAGTTGAATTAACTTTTTTGCAGTTTTGAGTACAGTTTACTTACTTTTAATAAGTAGGTTATACTGTTCGGGAATACAGTGTGGTAAACTATGACTAAATGTGATTTTAATGTAGTAATAATGATTTTAAACTATCTGAATGTCAGTACCTAAGTAAAACCTGAGAAAATAACTATATAAGTGATAGAATGAGCCAATGAGTGATCCTTTGCTGCCATCTAGTGGTTGTATTTGCACTTTCAGGGAATGCAGAATAGATATGTAGTGTTTTTAACCTTCATAACTATTACAGTGTCAGTTTCTGTCCCATCTCCATAAACTTTTGCATGATTGTTTAGAATCATATAATGCATGAGTTTACATAGTTTTGTGAGTTTTCTTTTAAGATTTATAGACTTTTGGGTACTCTAGATCAAGACCATATTATGAAATGGCCCTGTTATAACTGTCCAAATGCAAATGTTCAACATTTGTTGATAATTATTGGCCTAGAGAGTCCAGAGAATTGTACTGCACTGATTTTATTGATTTTGAGTTTAAAACCTACGACTAGTTCACAAAAGTAGTTTTTTTAAAATAATCTCAAATATTTAATGAACAGTTTGATTGACAACATTGGTCCCTGAGGCATTGTTGTTCAGAATAATTTCTATCACAGTGGTTCCCAAAACTTGTCCTGGAGGCACCCCAACACTGAACGTTTTGCATGTCTCCTTAATCAAACACACCTGATTCAGGTCATCAGCTCACTAGTGGAGACTCCAAGACCTGAAATTGGTGTGTCAGAGAAAGGAGACATGGAAAATGTGCAGTGTTGGGGTGCCTCCAGGACCGGGGTTGGGAACCACTGATCTATCATATGATATGAAGATCAAGTGTTTGTGTGAATGAATGAACTTTTTTTTTTGAGGTCATTCACTATAGAAATATTATGTTTTGAAGCCTTTTTAACTGTTATAGCGCCACCTATGGTCCGATCTCTATGAAACTTTGCATGCTTGTTGAGTCTGACATGTTTTCACCAAGTTTCGTAAAGTTTTGAGTTTTCGCTTAGGTTTTATAGGCTTTTGGGTATATTTGGCCACACCCCTTTTTGAAATGACCTCGTTATAGCTAATCAAAATCATAATCATTTTTTTGATAATTATTGAGAGAGTGCAGAGAATTGTGCCACAGTGGTTTGATCGAGATTGAGCGAAAAACTAAAGGCTAGTTCGCAAAAGTATTTTACATACTTTTACATATTTGTGAATATTTAATGAACAATTTGATTGACAGCAATGGTTCTTGAGGCAAAGTTGCTCAGTATGAGGAGATGTATCAGATGATATGCATATTGTGTAGATGTGTGAAACACCACATGATTACAGAGGCATAAAACTCGTTAGCGCCAACTAGTGGCCAATTTCTTTCCAAATTCTTACAGACCTTTAGAACCATGAGTCGATCATGCCCACCGAGTTTCGTTCCGTTCGGCCTCCATTAACCTTGTCTAATAGGTGCTTAAAATTCATTGGCCGATGGCGGCCATGTTTTTTGAGATATGCAAATGTCCTCATAGACACTTGTGGCACTTCGAACAAAGACAGTGCATACCAATTTTCAAATCGACTGGACTAACGGTTGCGTAATTATAGCCATTTTTATGTTATTTCCCCTCTTATAGTGCCATCAAGTGGCCAAGCTCTACAATTTTTTTTTTTTTGGACCAAAGATTGAGCTCTTACACATGTGTACAAAGTTTGGTGAAGATACCTCATTCCGTTCAGGAGTTATAGCCATTTTAGTAAAAGTGGTCACGCCCTTATGAACATTTTGGTGCCCCTTTGCAACGGTGAGTCGAAATTTCAGCATTTTTTGATAATTATTGATATTAACTGTCCAGAGGATATTTCTGCAGTGGTTTGGTTCTGATCGGGTGAAAAACCTAGGACTAGTTCGCAAAAGTAGGTATTGGACATTTTTTCAGTTTTGTGGAAAAACCTGACTTTGTAAAGTGAAACTGTCAAGGAGCAGTTTTCTTCGTTTTGACCCAAGGATTCCAGCAATATAAAATTTTTGAGTCTACGACAAACAGTCTAGGAGTTGTGCGCAGTTTTGCGTTTTCGATTGCTGTAGGGCATTCAGATAAAGTCATTCAGATAAAGAAATATTTCAAGCAGATTCGATTATCCGAGAGTCATATCCTCTGGGTCTGAGTGCAGTTATTGGATAGCATTATATTGTAGACAGATTGGAGATTAATCCTAATAAATATGCCACTACAATAAAAACAACAACATTAAAATACATTTAAAACAGTGTATTTCTACTATCCCTCCTGCAGTAACTTCAGCAGCGTGCAGATACTCGTTTATCTCAGGACTGTGGCGACAGCCACAATCTAAACTGCTTGACATACACACTCAAACAACTCAAAGTTTGTTTTGTAGAATTTAGTCTAAGATTTTGCACTAGAACTTTGCACCAATGCATGTACCTTAATAAAACTGAAACACCGAATTTTTTACTGCAAAGACTCTGTGTTGATTCTCATGTACAGCAGACAAACAATAAGTGTGGCAACTCTTTTGAAGAAAGAAGGAAATGTACATGGTTTTATTTACTGCCTTGTTCCAGCTGACATGTGAACAGATCACCAAACACAGATTCACAGAGGTAGCGCCACTGATAATCACACATCAATATACACACAGTCATCATCAGTCAGACAGACAGCTTCTGTGTCTGTCCTCTTTACCGTCTCACCCTCTCTCTTTTGCTCTCTCTGTCTCACTCTTTCCTGGCAGACCACAGCGTTTATGTGAGGAGAGACAAGACCATTTCACATCCTGACAACTCTACTAAACACATGAAGACATGCACCTCTGCCTCTCTCTCTCATACACATACACACGGACACGGACACAAAAACTAAAAATAGCTGTAGGACTGGTCGTCTAACAGCAGCCCATGTCCGATGAACTCACATGCTTTAAAGAAGTACCTTCTTCTTTAATTAAAACTGTGTTTATTAGTGTGTGCTTCAGTGGTCAGCAGATCCCTATATATTGGAGGGTTTAAGCAGATACAGCATTTATTTTCAGCTCTGTGCAGACAAGCTAAAAATGAATTTGAGATATTGTCAGATTTGGATAGAAAGCGTAACAAACATCTGCACAAGTAAATCATGCTGTACAGAATTACAATCACATTTTACTCTTTTTGGTCACTGCTTTGTACCTTGTTGTAAAGATAAGTGATTTTCCAATAATAACAACAAAACACATCCAAATGTACTATACTTTCATCAATTAAGGAAACTAACTTATAACAATAGTCAGATACGACTCACACCTTTCCAGCTCAGTGTCTCTCACACTAAGGTCTGACAGGCTGCTGGGCTTATATTAAATTACATTAATCATGTTCACCTGAACTGATTTGCTGAAATAAAACATGAACTGTAAGAAGTGAGCACTAACCAATGGGACTGCTGTATGGGCATTAGTTCCACCCAGGTCCAATTTCAACAAATGACTTCACAGTCCAGTGGTAATATGCCCATAATGTGAAGGACTAGGCTCAAATATAGAACAAATGCATTTCACAACAAAATGATTTATGTTACAACACAACTGTTTTGCTTAATTTTAGAATAACCATGCATGCTCATTTTACATTAAGCAACACATATTATGTAACAATCAGACAGAATTTGCATTTTCATTTGTACAATTCCAATCAGGGCTGTGTGATTAATCAAAATGCGAGCATGCACAATTTCTAAACTGCAGAGAACATGATTTCTCTGCCACCCCTCCCCCTTGCTGTGTGTGTACACTGTGTATATTAAATATTGCTGTTTTTTGACATGTATTCCATTGTGAAATATAGTTACATGCATCAGATGGTGTTCAGCACTCCTCTCCTTCAGTCAGCAAAATCAGAGGATATCTTTTTACACTCTCTGAATTCACTAATTGTAATTGACCGTTCGCAGGGAGCTTGATTGACAGGCGATCTGACATCAGAACGCGGATATTATGTGCCGCCGCTGCTATCCGCCATCTTGCCCGACAGCAATGGCGGGTCTCCATAGAGATCCATGTTCTTCTTCTTCTACAGGCTTAAATCCCAATATCTGTGGGGTCGCCGGTGTGTATCCTTCGTCTCCAACTTCTCCTGTTTGCTATGTCCTCTACTCTGATGCCCAAGGCCTTCATGTCCTCGTTTACACAATCTTCAAGTCTCCTTTTTGGCCGTCCTTTCTTTCTTGTACCGACGTGCATCTTTTTTACTTTCTTTCCAACATATTCATCATCTCTTCTCAAAATGTGACCCTGCCATCTTAGCCTGTTCACTCTCAGCTGGTTACTTAATGCATCCACTTGCAGCTGTTTTCTGATATTGTCATTTGTCTCCCGATCATATTTTGTTAGTCCTAAGGAGAATTGCAGCATCTTCATTTCCGCTACTTCCATCTGTCGTTCTTGTGCTTTTGTTACTGCCACTGCTTCCATTCCATACAGCATCGCTGGTATGATCACTGTCTTATAAAGTTTTCCTTTTACCCTGGGGGGTATCTTCTTATCACACATCACTCCTGTCATTCTTTGCCAGCTGTTCCATCCTGCTTGGATCCTTAGTCTGATGCTCTTCTTGTCCTGAGTGTCTTTGCCTGTTGCCATGTACTCAGTCTTCTTTCTACTAACCTTCATGCCTCTAATCTCTAGGTCTTTGGTCAGGCTTTTGAGTCTTTCTTCTGCCTCGCTTCTTGTTTTGTTGCACAGAACAACATCATCAGCGAACATCATGTCCCATGGTGTTTCCCTTCTCACATCGTCGGTCAGGCAGTCCATGATGGTGATGAAAATCAGCCGACTAAGTGCTGATCCTTGGTGGACTCTGACCTTTACTTCAAAACTGTTGCTCAATCCACCTGCACATCTAATTTGTGTCTGACAGTCCTTGTACATGACTTGGATGATTCTGAATGATAGATATCCATGTTAAAACGGGGTAAAAAAGATCGACTGAATTGAAACTTTTTCAATACAGCTAAGTATAAATATGTGCGGAGGGTTAAGCTGTGCTGTTGTTGGCTGCCACAGTAACGGAATTAAAGGAATTCCTTTAAAGTACTTGTTTTGTGTACCAGAAAACCTGTCATGTCCAGCGCTGTATGCATGGCTTGCAGCGCTTAAGTTAAAATACTGAGTGTGAAATAATAAAATATGTTAAAAACGTGTGCTCTTATCATTCTGTGGACAAAATTCTGTGAACTTCTCCCCGAATGGGAGCTGTATATGCACATGTGCGCTCATCTGTTTTCAATGCAGCTAACCTCGCATCGCTTCATGTCATCTTCCCACTCATTAAACTATGACAGATCCTTTACTGCAAAAAGATGGTCACTGCGACACTCTAAAGCTGGGGGGGGGATATATACAGTATATAGCCTTATATATATATATATATATATATTTATTAGGCTATTATAAGTATTATAATAGCATAGTGGTTCAACGCATTATATTGTGTTGAAACTTTTTCAATATAACTAAATATAAATATGTGCGGAGGGTTAAGCTGTGCTGTTGTTGGCTGCCACAGTAACGGAATTAAAGGAATTCCTTTAAAGTACTTGTTTTGTGTACCAGAAAACCTGTCATGTCCAGCGCTGTATGCATGGCTTGCAGCGCTTAAGTTAAAATACTGAGTGTGAAATAATAAAATATGTTAAAAACGTGTGCTCTTATCATTCTGTGGACAAAATTCTGTGAACTTCTCCCCGAATGGGAGCTGTATATGCACATGTGCGCTCATCTGTTTTCAATGCAGCTAACCTCGCATCGCTTCATGTCATCTTCCCACTCATTAAACTATGACAGATCCTTTACTGCAAAAAGATGGTCACTGCGACACTCTAAAGCTGGGGGGGGGATATATACAGTATATAGCCTTATATATATATATATATATATATATATTAGGCTATTATAAGTATTATAATAGCATAGTGGTTCAACGCATTATATTGTGTTTTTTTTTAGACACAGATCGGACTATTTTTTCGGATAAGCAAGAAAAAAAATATTTAAAGCACAGAGAATGACAATGCCGTGAAGGGTTTTTGACATAGGCTAATTTTATGTGTAGGACTATGTACACGCAACTCGGTATTTCCGCGCTGTCTGAAACACGTCTCTATGCTTGTGCGCACTTTGATTGTGTGCGAGAACAGCGCGTGAGTAACGAATTGAGCTCTCTTTCGTTGTTTCTTCTTGTGGTTTAAAATTGCTTGTACGTGTAAATTGGCAAATTAATCTGCGAATCACGTGCGTGCCGAACGGTGGGGTCTCATCCATACGTATTACGGATCAACTGCGATCCGTTTTAACTCCTATATGTGACAGATCAGAGCAATCTTTCATTTACTTATTTAACATGAAATTGTCAAATTGCTACTCCATATCAATCGCATACCAATAAAATACAGACTAATTAGAACAATCATTAACATAAATAAATAACAGAGTGTCATATCATACACATTTTTCCCAGAACGTTCTTGCGACCCGGTAGCAATTCTTCCATGGTCGCGACCCGGTGGTTGGGGACATCTGCTCTAAAGTGATGAAACTATGGCGCCATGTGCTTTTTAAAACAATTTTCATAGGTTTCACGTTATATTGTTGGCTCAGAAAATATGTAAATGCGCATGCCCAGTATCCCTGGAGCTGGAAGCTGTATTCCCAGCCTTAACCACAAATCAGACAGGAGAGTAGATTAACTTCGGTGGACTTAAACGTGAAAAATGGTGTGTTCCGCGGTTGACATAAAATGCTTTCTGATGTTTATTCATGTTCATTTCGTGCTTTACGTAAATATGAAAAGACGATCGGTTCACGTGTTTGAACAATACAGTAATCTGTCAGGACACTTAAAGAGCCACAAAACTGTATTTATTGTTTGAATTTCTTTAAAAATGACAACATTTTAAAGCTGAGAGTCCTGAGACCTTGTTTCATACCAGAAGTAACCTGCTCTGTCTTGTCTGTCGACACGTTGTCAGTTTCCTCTTCCCAGTCAGCAAATTTCCTTTGGCGCGGATCTGGCCCATATCAACAGCTAAAGTGTGGCCCAGATTAGTTTGTGTTCGCCGGGCCAAAACTGGTCCACATCTTTTTAGCCAGAACTGAACCTAAACAGTGCCATAACCTAACCCAGAGTGAGCAAAATAATAAAAACAGATGTGGCTGATATATGGACCTTATATGGTATTCTTATATGGCTGAGTTCTGTAAAGGGCTGATGGCCCTTATGTGGCCCACATGTGGCTGATAAACCAAATGCCATTATTTAACCATATTTACACCACACCTATTTTTTTTTAATTATTATTTAAAATACCCATTACACAGTAAATCTTAAACACAAAAATGGATTCACACTCATTTTTAAAAAATGTTTATAGTAGAATTTTAATAACAGAATTACAATACAGAACATAACAGAAGTGTGCTATTTTGCAAATGTCAGATGAGTGAATAAATGTACAAAAAT
>NW_015659702.1:259957-261757 GCF_001515625.1 Sinocyclocheilus rhinocerous | reverse complement strand
ATATATATATATATATATATATATATATATATTTATTAGGGTATTATAATAGCATTATATTGTGTTTTTTTTTTTTGAGTCACAGATCAGACTATTTTTCGGATGAGCAAGAAAAAAAATATTTAAAACACAGAGAATGACAATGCTGTGATGGGTTTTTGACATAGGCTAATTTTATGTGTAGGACTATGTACACGCAACTCGGTATTTCCGCGCTGTCTGAAACACGTCTCTATGCTTGTGCGCACTTTGATTGTGTGCGAGAACAGCGCGTGAGTAACAAATTGAGCTCTCTTTCGTTTCTTCTTCTTGTGGTTTAAAATTGCTTGTACGTGTAAATTGGCAAATTAATCTGCGAATCACGTGCGTGCCGAACGGTGGGGTCTCATCCATACGTATTACGGATCAACTGCGATCCGTTTTAACTCCTATATGTGACAGATCAGAGCAATCTTTCATTTACTTATTTAACATGAAATTGTCAAATTGCTACTCCATATCAATCGCATACCAATAAAATACAGACTAATTAGAACAATCATTAACATAAATAAATAACAGAGTGTCATATCATACACATTTTTCCCAGAACGTTCTTGCGACCCGGTAGCAATTCTTCCATGGTCGCGACCCGGTGGTTGGGGACATCTGCTCTAAAGTGATGAAACTATGGCGCCATGTGCTTTTTAAAACAATTTTCATAGGTTTCACGTTATATTGTTGGCTCAGAAAATATGTAAATGCGCATGCCCAGTATCCCTGGAGCTGGAAGCTGTATTCCCAGCCTTAACCACAAATCAGACAGGAGAGTAGATTAACTTCGGTGGACTTAAACGTGAAAAATGGTGTGTTCCGCGGTTGACATAAAATGCTTTCTGATGTTTATTCATGTTCATTTCGTGCTTTACGTAAATATGAAAAGACGATCGGTTCACGTGTTTGAACAATACAGTAATCTGTCAGGACACTTAAAGAGCCACAAAACTGTATTTATTGTTTGAATTTCTTTAAAAATGACAACATTTTAAAGCTGAGAGTCCTGAGACCTTGTTTCATACCAGAAGTAACCTGCTCTGTCTTGTCTGTCGACACGTTGTCAGTTTCCTCTTCCCAGTCAGCAAATTTCCTTTGGCGCGGATCTGGCCCATATCAACAGCTAAAGTGTGGCCCAGATTAGTTTGTGTTCGCCGGGCCAAAACTGGTCCACATCTTTTTAGCCAGAACTGAACCTAAACAGTGCCATAACCTAACCCAGAGTGAGCAAAATAATAAAAACAGATGTGGCTGATATATGGACCTTATATGGTATTCTTATATGGCTGAGTTCTGTAAAGGGCTGATGGCCCTTATGTGGCCCACATGTGGCTGATAAACCAAATGCCATTATTTAACCATATTTACACCACACCTATTTTTTTTTAATTATTATTTAAAATACCCATTACACAGTAAATCTTAAACACAAAAATGGATTCACACTCATTTTTAAAAATGTTTATAGTAGAATTTTAATAACAGAATTACAATACAGAACATAAAAGAAGTTGATACTTTTAGTAAGTCTCGCCAGTCTTTCTCACTCACAGTCTGTCAGGAAAAAGAAGAGAAAAAAGAACATTAGTATATCATAATTAGTATCATACATTAGATATTATTTCAAGACAAGCACATAAAGGAGTGTAAATCAGCACTGCACACATTCTTTTCTATCACCCAAGACACTCATGCCTTTTTAAATTAGGAACATTTTAGCTACTTTAATAACAGGCTATTTTTAGACATAATACTTAATAATATACA
>NW_015659702.1:256283-258092 GCF_001515625.1 Sinocyclocheilus rhinocerous | reverse complement strand
TCAAATTCCTTGTGTGTGTAAACATACTTGGTAATAAAGCTCTTCTGATTCTGATTCTGAATTTTCAAAATTTTCAAAATTTCAGTAATCCACCAATAGGAATAAGGGAAGACACAAAGCAACCAATAGCAGGGCTGAGATAAGCCAAATGTTAACCATAAGTTAACATATTCCCTGGTGTGCCATAGCCAAGCCACATATGGCTCTCAGTTGTGTGCTATCATCTGGGCCATATACCTCAAAAAAATTGTCATCCAAAAGAAAATTCCCTCCGATTCTAAATCCATGGCAAAACATATGCGGTTAAAGTTTGGCCCATATGTGCTCAGCCATACCATACCTAGGCCAAATGTGACAGCTATCAGCCACATTTGGCCCAAACGTTCTTGCTATCTGGGTTTGCTCTGCGATGTATTTTTCACTGTGTGAGAACATAATGTGTAGTATGAAAGTGGGATTGTTTGTCGGGGATAGCAACAGTAACTAAGGACGGCAGGTCTTTGTGAACGGTCAATTGACCTATTGTAAGCTAGAGGTCTGCACGGACTTTAAAGTGAAGCCTGAACCCGGCCCGTACCCGAGATCGTCTGACCCGACCCGACCCGAGCGGCACAGTTAAATTTAGAGCCCGAACCCGACCCGAATCGAACCTCGCGCAAGAGAGAGAGAGAGAGAGAGAGAGAGAGATGAAAGTTGCGTGTGTGAACCTGCGTCTGCGCGTCTCTCTCTACAAGCAATGAGTTCCTCCAAAAACAGCGATTTTACCCCCTCATTGCAGAGAAATATAACGTTGCGAGTCAGTAGCCTGTCGAAGCTATTTTACTAATAAAAGTTTCCATGCTGTGTTGTTGTGTGCAATAATGTGTGTGCGTGCGTCTATGAAAGCAGCGTAGCCTGCATATTTTTTTAGTTTAGCTATAAACCCCGAGCCCGACCCGACCCCGAAGCTATTCATTAAACATTAACCCGAACCCGACCCGAAACCCGAAAGTATTTCGGGACCCGTCGGGCTCGGGTCGGGTAGCAGACCTCTATTGTAAGCCCCTCCCCTCGAATGCAGATGAGCTAATGGCAGTCAAGTATCAGTTGCACGGGTAGTGGAACTCAGACATCTTTAGGTTTCAGCGCCAGTGAGAAACATTGGAAGATCCGAAGCGCTCATTGGTTTGATGGTGTTTATGCTACAAAAATGGAAAAACAATGTGCCTGGGGCCTTGTAACACTGATTCCAGATATCCTGAGAGGATAGGCAATATAATTTTTGGTAACACTTTCTATGAAGCCCGTATTTATAATACATTATAATTCTTAAGGCATTATAATGAATGCATAATGCATTATAAAAAAACTTATATGTTATATCAACTCATGAATAATCATAACAATTATAATACATTATAATACTTACGTATTTGTGGTTATAAGATTAAGAGTATGATTATTTATAACACACAATGAACACCGTATTAAATCTACTTAATTTACAGTATAATGGACTGTATCATATCTTGACATTGTTTATTTAAGATCTGCACAGTATCTTACTACAGCTTGTTATCTGTTGGTTGACCATCAAAATAAAGTGTTAGCATATATTTACTGTAGCAGACATACTAATACTCTAATGACCGCTAGTCAGAGGTGGACAGTAACATTTACTTGAGTACTGTGGTACTTCTGGAAGCTTGCTACTTCAACTTCACTACATTTGAAAGACAAATATCGTACTTTTTACTCCGCTACATTTATGTCAAGGTCCCCAAGTAGAAAGTCGTTATATGTAGCAGTTTTTCCAGTGTGTGCATTTAT
>NW_015659702.1:206611-255559 GCF_001515625.1 Sinocyclocheilus rhinocerous | reverse complement strand
TTTTTTTGCAAATAAATGATCAATAAGTAGGTTAAATGATCACACAGGTCAAAATGTTTTACTTCACTTTTTTACAACTTAGGAATCTAAACTGGGAATCGATAAGAATTTAAATCAATAAGCAGAATCAGAATCAGAATGGATAAAATTAAAACAATGCCAAACCCTAGCCACATGTTGTGACGTTCACTGATTTATGAGCATTTTATGAACACTGATCAGTTGATGTCAAAATTCAAAAAGATGGTTCTTTGGCGCAACTTGCACACCCATGGCCATACAGAGAGAGTATGTTCCAGAATTCTGAAAAGACTAAAGATTTGTTTTCTTTTCAATGTTTGCTTTGTTTGTCTAAAATGAACCATATCATAGCCTTCAATATCTAATTCAGTAGGTTGCATTAGTGGCACTAGGTATTGTAAGTATACAACAATGTGACAATAAAACAATGCATTTACTTTTGATACTTAAGTACTTTTAAAAACATGTACTTTCGTACTTTTATTTAAGTAAAAACCAGTTTTTACAACTTTCACTTGTAGTGGAGTAGTATTTAAATACAACATATTATAAGGTATTTTATAATGCATTATGCATTCATTATAATGCCTTAAGAATACCCTTATAATGTATTATAAATACGGGCTTCTTAGAAAGTGTTACCAAATTTTTTTATTACATTTCCTAAATCCAAACAAAACAAAAGCAAAATGTCCCTAAAGCATTCAACCCCAATCTCAATGAAGACGAAAACATTCATTTTCTTGTCATTTTTATATGACAAGATGTAGAGGTTGTCATACTCTAATTAAGTTACAATTTTCAGCTGCTCAAGCAGAACGTTAATGTCATCTTGTGCTTCAGCAAGGTATCTCTGGCTAAAACTAGCTAACATTAAAGTTAGTGAGTCCATGATAAAGTACAAACCTAAATAGCAAACTGTTCTCACGTCATGTACAGTGTAGGTCAAAATCACATAAACGAAGGTCTACATTTCAGTGCCTCTCCATATTAAACTGTTCAAGTGCGGTTACGATTAAGTTAATCGACATTTAACCAGTGTTGATCCTGCATGTTGTCATCCGCGATCGTGACGGCCATAATATGAGACTTCTCCCGCTTGCATTGGGATCTGTAAACCCTCGCTTCAAGTTACCCACCATATTTATTTTAAAATATTTTATATATCCGTCCATGGCATATTTAATTCCCACTTGAATGGTGGCCCTTCTGTGTCCAAAATTGTTCAAAAACATTGTGGGACAAGGTTTTCAGCTTTTGACACTGACAGCTGTCATTGTAAGTCAGTGAGCAGCTCCGTTTGTTTGTCCGAGGGAGCAACAGCAACTAAGGGGGGCGGGGCTTACCGATAGGTCAAGTATAGATGTTTTTGTTCTTTTACTTTTATAATTAAGCAGTAAGGTAAAAGAGGTCATTCTGTGTTGTAACATTGCAGCATTAACACAGTTTGTTTCCTGTTTATTTCTGTGAAGCGATATTGTATAAGCGCTATACAAATAAATGTGACCTGACCTATATTGTGAATATAGTCACAGCTGAAGGGCACAACAAAACTTTATAAAGCTGCTATGCAACAAAATAAAATGATCTGTGATGGGTGCTGTGTAGTGAAATGTGACATGTCTTGATTAGTTCCTCTATTTGGCTATTTGTCCTCTATATTGGGAAGTCGTGGCCTAATGGTTAGAGAGTCGGACTCGTAACCCAAAGGTTGCGGGTTTGAGTCTCGTACCGGCGGTGATTGTAGGTGGGGGGAGTGAATGTACAGCGCTCTCTCCCACCTTCAATACCACGACTGAGGTGCCCTTGAGCAAGGCACCGAACCCCCAACTGCTCCCCGGGCGCCGCAGCATAAATGGCTGCCCACTGCTCCGGGTGTGTGTTCACGGTGTGTGTGTGTGTGTGTGTGTGTGTGCACTTTGGATGGGATAAATGCAGAGCACTAATTCCGAGTATGGGTAACCATACTTGGCCACATGTCACGTCACTTTATATGCAAATTCACAGGTCAGGATCCACCAAACATGAACTTTGGTAAGCAGCATAAGACAAAACATTGCATGAGCTTGCATTTTTTGGTTTCTCACATTCATGAACGGAGGATAATGGGCATGAACGCATGAACGGAGGTGAATGGACCCAAAGTATAGTATATAGTGGCCTCACACAAGGCGAGACCATCTGAATGTGTTTGTTTGGTGTATATGTAGGGCTGGACGATATGGCCAGAATTTATATCACAATATATTTCTTAATTTCGGTCGATACGATATAATTCCGATATCGATATGAACACTATTAAAAAAAAGCCTCATAAAAACTGCCAAGAACACCCACAACAGATGTCTGTACCTACAAACTAATGAAAAAAATAATTTGCTAAGTCTATGAAGTCTCTGTGGTCATTAAAAATCCCATGGCACTTCTCGTAAAGAGTAGGGGTGTATCCCCGGTGTCCTGGCCAAATTACCGTCACTGGCTCTTGTCTATCATGGCCTCCTAATAATCCCCATCCACTTTTTTTCTTTTATTTCAGCTTAATTTCAATAAAGAAAAAAATGTTTTTAATAGTTTTACTTAATGGTAATAACCCTGAATATTATTCTAAAATTATTTTGACTCTTTTCAAATGCCAGCTCTCATAAAATAATTAATTAATTAGAATCATGCTAATCATGCTAACATAGGGCTGGACGATATGGCCAAAATTTATATCACGATATATTTCTTAATTTCGGTTGATACGATATAATTCCGGTATATGAACACTATTAAAAAAAGCCTCGGAAAAACTGCCAAGAACGCCCAAAATAGATGTCTGTGCAAACAAACTTATGAAAAATGAATATGCCAAGTCTATGACACCTCATATAAAACCATATAATATTTTAGAAAAAAAACCAGCACAAATAAATTAATGTTCACCTTTTATATGTAGCTATTTAGCCTTCATACAAACAAGAAATGTGAAATCACTGTCAAATAAACATCTCAGACTCACCTTATTAATTATTAATATCTTTACCTTCAAACTATAGGCTAACATACCAGTCAAAGTTTTTTAACAGTAAGATTTTTAATGTTTTGTAAAGAATTCTCTTCTGCTCACCAAGCCTGCATTTATTTGATCCAAAATACAGCAAAAACAGTAACATTTTGAAATATTTTTACTATTTAAAATAACTGTTTTCTATTTGGAAATATTTTAAAATGTAATTTATTCCTGTGATTTCAAAGCTAAATTTTTAGCATTATTACTCCAATCACATGATCCTTCAGAAAACATTATAATATTCTGATTTGCTGCTCAAAGAACATTTATTATTATGTTGAAAATAGCATAGAATTTTTTCAGGTTTCTTTGATGCATTGAAAGTTTAGAAGAACAGCATTTATCTGAAATAGAAATCTTTTGCAACATTATAAATGTATTAATCATCACTTTTGATCAATTTAAAGCATCCTTGCTAAATAAAAGTATTAATTTCTATAATCCCCCCCCAAAAAAAAATTTATACTGACTCCAAGCTTTTGAATGGTATATTGTATAATGTTACAAAAGCTATTTATTTCAGATAAATGCTTATCTTTGTATCTTTCTATTCATCAAAGAATCCTGAAAAAAACTATTTACTCAACAGTACTCAACTGTTTTAAATATTGATAATCAGCAAATCAGCATATTAGAATGATTTCTGAAGGATCATGTAAATCTTACTGTTAAAAAACCTATGACTGGTAGTGTAGGCTGATTATTCTTATAGATTGAAACAAATGTGCTTCAGCCAGGACAAAGAGAATGAAAAGTGCTCTGAGCTTCTGCAGAAAAAAAAAAGAGCAACAACAAAAACATTGCTGGAGACGGGCTTATTATTGAAAATGCAAACAAATTGTCTGCCAGCAGGAGGCACTTTGAGAGCGGCAGAAACAGTGGTTTCCCCAGTAATGACTGTAAAACAAAGCAGCCCCGCTCATGAACGCTACTTTATCAGATCAAATAAAAATACCATCGAAACTTTTCTGAAGACAGTTGGTTCCCTTCAGAGATACGTTCATATAAAACACCCGCGTCGTGTTTTGATTTTGAAATGTGCAGTGCTCATGTTTATTCAACGAAGTCAAATGCCACAAATAAATCAATGTATGGGAAACACTGGAAATGTATATCGGAAATGTGTTTTAAAATCATATCATCGTTATTGAAAAAAATTATATCGCGATACATATTGATATTGAATTATTGTCCAGCCCTATGTATTCTGTTAAGGGGCTGATGAAATTGATAATTTCATCAGTGATGTCACAGTAATGGGCTGGTGTAAAAAATTCACAAATCATGCTGCCAAAGTGTGTTCGAAAACGCCACAGCTTACCTCATTAATGTTGCTATTATGTTCATCCCTTTACAACCACAGTGTACCCATCTTGTGATGGCTACTTCCAGCAGGATAACGCACCATGTTACAAAGCTTTACTAATCATCTTAGACTGTTTTTTGAACACAGTCTGCAGATCTCAATTTAATAGAGCCCCTTTGGGATGTGGTGGAATGGGAGATTCGCATCATGGATGTGCAGCCGTCAAATTTGCAGCAACTGTGTGATGCTATTATGTTAATATGGACCAGAATCTCTGAGGAATGTTTCCAGCACCTTGTTGAATATTTGTCATGAAAAATTAATTCAGTTCTAAGTCAAAACTGGGGTCCAGCCCCGTACTAGCAAGGTGTAACTAGTAAAGTGAATGCATGTCCATTAAATCTTTTGTCCAGCTGACTTTTCCAAGCCTGGAAACCACAATTTAAAATTTTCCTAATATATCCTGTGGATACCTTGTTTTTATCTCAGCATAAAGGGGCCACCCTTTTATTAAAGGTCATCCTAACTTCACTGTGCTGCTATAGTAAACCAGGTCAACTAAATGACACGGACAATATGCTTTACAAATGTATTGTTCAGCCCAAAATGGCTGTGTAAAACATCAGACCAAAACGCATCATTGACCCCCAAACAGCATGACAAACATTTCAAAAGCAAAAGAAAAAACTGTCATATGTAGAGGTATACAGTATCTGATAAGCTTGCAGTATTCACTGCATAACCTGTACAGTTGCAAACGATATGTAAAATGTAGTTGTCCTGTCCAAGTTTTAAGGCAAGGAAACAGGGCTGAAGTGACCTGTGCTAGAGCTCCACCTGGAGGCCAACACAGACACAGCACATAGTTGGTCACCAGTGCAGGTTTTAGATTCTCACTTTAATTGTCTGGTGTATATGTCTCTGTCTCACCAACTTACTCATCCACACACATGCTTACACTTAATCAAATACATATGTAACCCGCTTCCCACATACTGTTCAAGTCTAGTCAATCAGAGCAAAGCATAATGTGAACCCAGTAAAAATGACCAAATTAATTTCATGAGAAACACTCAATGTCAGATGTTGGTAAACATTTGTCTTACAGTTAATTTAGTTAATTATATTATAGTATAGTATTTTCATAATCATGGTGTATTTTAATTTGTCTGTTAAGTTTTTTTTTTTTTTTTTTTTTTCAGCTTCCTGGACAGAATTGAGTCTGTAGGACAGAGTGACTACACACCAACAGACCAGGTGAGGGTGCTGTCACACTAGATTTATTATTGTTATTAGTGTTCAGTGTCATTGAATTGAGAGTTTGTCCATTTCTTTCAGGATTTGCTGAGGTGCCGTGTTCTGACTTCAGGGATTTTTGAAACTCGATTTCAAGTAGACAAAGTCAACTTTCAGTAAGTCAGCTTTTTGATATAATATATTTACGTAGAAGTAAAGCATTTTAATCTACAGTAGGCTCCAAAATATTTTTTAAATTTTACCCGTTGCTGTTTTTTAAATGTACAGATTTTGAGTAAAACATTCGAGTCTCTCAGTCATTGACTTTTAATTGTGTAATTTACAATCCGCTGTTGTTAAAAATTGTTTAGATAAAACCAGATCAAAACACAGGGCATTTATACCTATAAGTGCCAGCAGGTCAAATTTACCCACCTATAATGCCTGTATTTTCGCGCTGTCATTTTCTTGCCGCTTATGTTTTAACATTGTACAGTGCTAGGCAACGCCTTTCACTCACTAAACTAGCGGTTATAGTTTAATAAATAAAGACAAAATGAGTAAAAGAAGGCGATTTATGGATGCTGAAGAGTTATAAGAAGCACTAAATACCATGAGCGATGGAGAGCCTGATGGTGGGGAGATAAGTGATGCATCCTGGGTAGGGTTGCACCAGCCATTCGTAAGTTCTTACTTAAATTAAAACGTTAAGTCCACACTAGAGGATTAGTAACTACTAGCTAGTTTGTAACTAAATCTATACATTATTGGGTTGCACCAGTTGTTCGTAAGGCAGGACGTAGCTAGTAGTTCGTAAGCTCTCCGTAAAGTAATGCGTAGTCGCATAATATGACGTTTACCCTAAATCATCCAATAGAAACCTTCAAATACGCGAGCAGAACTTGTTTAAATGCTATGAATTTTAATTTATCCTTCATTCTAACTTTTTTTCCCCTCACGTATACTAACGGTAAAAATATAAACACGTTTCCATTAAAAACGATACATTAATAACATTAGTCTATATGTAAGCTATTTTATATGTAAATAACATTCAGAAACTGTAATTGAAATAAATAAGGATCAATAAATATTGAAAGAAAAAAAAAATAAGTCCACACTAGAGGCTTAGTAACTACTAGCTAATTTGTAACTAAATCTATACATTATTTGGTTGCACCAGTTGTTCGTAAGGCAGGACGTAGCTAGTAGTTCGTAAGCTCTCCGTAAAGTAATGCGTAGTCGCATAATATGACGTTTACCCTAAATCATCCAATAGAAACCTTCAAATACGCGAGCAGAACTTGTTTAAATGCTATGAATTTTAATTTATCCTTCATTCTAACTTTTTTTCCCCTCACGTATACTAACGGTAAAAATATAAACACGTTTCCATTAAAAACGATACATTAATAACATTAGTCTATATGTAAGCTATTTTATATGTAAATAACATTCAGAAACTGTAATTGAAATAAATAAGGTTAAATAAATACTGAAAGAAAAAAAACATAAGAAATGCCATTTATTTCTTATTTAATCTGACATGCGCAACACGGACCAAAGCGTACAGAGGCGCGCTGTAGATAGGGTGTTGAATATGCGCTAAAAAAAGAAACAAAGTATGTTTATATTCACATATTGTTCTCTATCTTAATATGTACGTGAGTGTAAATATCAGCAGCATCATATATGCCTAAAGGATTGAAGGTTGTCGGGTAAAAGAAGAGCATATTGATGCAGTTCACTCAGTCTGCTATTTTATTCCAACCGTAAAAAAAAAAAAAGAATTATTAAATAGTGAGCACGAATTTGTTTTCTCATTTTATTAAATTGTGCGCATGATATTACTAGATCGTGGCCAGGATAAATTATTATATCGTGCACACAATTTACTTAAAATGAGGGAACGAGTTAGTAAGTTGTACATACTATTTAGTAAAATGAGGGAACAAATTATATTGTGCGCACGCTTTACAAATTACAAATACAAATTTTTCCTGCATGTCATGTGTGGGGCTCCGTACATAAGCCACTTTAAGCATAAAAATATCCACTTTGATTACGGTGTGGTTGTCTTAGATGTATAGTGTTTATGACAAGTGAAATGTGAGAAAAATTAGATTTTCCCCGGTTGTTGTTTTAGAACATTAAGCCCGCTCCACTGCACTACCTTTGCGCTCACATCTCGTGTCTTTTGCAGTGTCTCGAAGCACTGCCTTTTAGAATGTCCTGCGCCACTGCTTTAGACCGGAAAAATTCATTATGTCATTATGTAATCCGTAAAGATGCATTTCTCTCTAAAGGTGCGTCCAATGAGGAGATGGCGAGTCAGGATCGTCAACTTCATCTTTGTGACATTGACTCAGAAAACACTAGTTTATTAATATATTAAATATTATTATATTAATATTATATATTAAAATCTTTTTTTTTTTTCTTCTTTTTTTTGGGCCGCTGTGCCAAGATTGTGTTTGCATGCAGTACAAATAGTCAGTGGTGGACAGTAAAGGAGTAGTTTTAATTCGTTATTGTACTTAAGTACATTTTTCAAGTATCTGTACTTTACTGGAGTAGTTTTATTTTGAGTAACTTTTACTTTTACTTCACTACATTCCAAAGCATAAGATCGTACCTTTTACTTCACTACATTTCATAAAACATATCGTTACTCCTTATAATATATCACTCAGGACTCTCAGCTTTCAAATTAGTATATTTTTAAAGAAATTCAAACAATAAATACTGTTTTGTGGCTCTTTAAAGTGTCGTGACAGATCACTGTATTGCCTCAAGTTCAAACACGTGAACCGATGTCTTTTCATATTTACGTAAAGCACGAAATGGAAATGAATAAACATCAGAAAGCATTTTATTTCAACTGCGGAACACACCATTTTTCAAGTTTAAGTCCACCAAAGTTGATCTACTCTCCTGTCTGATTTGAAGAAGGGATACAGCTGCGGCTACTGGACATGCGCATTTACATATTTTCTGAGCCAACAATATAACGTGAAACCTATGAAAATGGTTTAAAAAAGCGCATGGCGCCATAGTTTCATCACTTTAGAGTGTAGCAGTGACCGTCTTTTTGCAGTAAAGGACCTGTCATAGTTTGATGAGTGGGAAGATGACATGAAGCGACGTGAGGTTAGCTGCATTGAAAACAGATGAGCGCACATGTGCATATACAGCTCCTGATTGGGGCGAAGTTCACGGAATGATAAGAGCACACGTTTTAACATATTATTTTATTATTTAACACTCAGTATTTTAACTTAAGTGCTGCAAGCCATGCATACAGCGGCGGACATGACAGATTTCCTGGTATGCAAAACAAGTACTTTAAAGGAATTCCTTTAGCTTTTTACCGCTTATTATCTTTTTTACCCCGTTTTAACATGGATTTCTATGGAGACCGGCTGTAGCTGTCGGGGAAGATGGCGGATAGCAGCGGCAGCACATAATATCCGCGTTCTGATTGGTCAGATCGCCTGTCAATCAAGCTCTTTGCGAACGGTCTATTGTCTCACATATATCTGCATTCTTTTGGTATGTCATAGAACAATGCAAAGAAAATTAGAAAAGAGATAAATAATTGCTTATTCTAGATATATTCAAAGAACAGATTTGTTGGTTCCCCTAGAAAAGATTGGATTATAGTAGCGTTTTAACAAACAGCTTCCACACAAATGTTTAATTTGTCATTCGGAGTATTTAAAAGGATAAATGTAGTCGCTATGCTGATTGCTATCATTGTGTGCACCACACTGAACATGGACCAGAGAAACCAAAGGAGAGAGTTGTTTGAGGTAATCAGAAAGCATGTGAAGAATGGTAAAGATTGTAAGACCATTTCCAAGCAGCTTAGTTTAGTCTATGCCATTTTCATTTGTTTTATTATTTAAAATATTCTGTTGAATCAAAAAGCAAAGTAGTATTTATTAAATTTGGAACAAACACTGATGAATTCTCAATTACTTAATTTGTCAGTTTCAAATTATTAAAAAAAAAAAAAAGAAGTGAGCGGTCAGTCATTTCAGTGAGTCCCATTAAAATAAAAAAGCTGACTATATCTCTATGATTGGCTACAATGTTCAACTCTTCAGAAGCTTGTAAATGGAAACCTCTTACATTTCTGATGGTTAGAATCGTCACATTTTTACAATTTTAGTATCATCTTGGTACCCAAGTACTACTTCTTTTGACTAAATGAATTCAACACTTTGCTTGTGTGCATGAGTACACTTGGCCAATTAAATGTATTTGGATTCTGAAATCCACAAATATAATTGAAAAAATAGTCAAAATTGAAATGATTTAAATGTGAAGAGTTTAAAATGGTTGTGTTTTACATTAATGATAATAAAATAAACAAAACTAAATAAAACATTGCTTCATATACATTGCTCAAAAACATTAAGGGAACATTTAATCAACACAGTATATCACTAACTCAGTTAAACGTCAGGGATATCAGTCTGTCCAGTTACAAAGCATAAGTGATTGTGAATCTGTTTAACCTGCTTTGGTGTAAATGAAAGTGACAACAGGTGCACTGGAGAAGCAAGACAGCAAGTCTGATTTGTCTCTAGTTTTGTGTTTTGACATTATTGAAGCATCCGAAGGTAGCAAGTAGCATATGGAGGCCATACAATCTACTGATTTACATTGAGTTGCTGTGATGAAATTCATGCAAGTTGGATCAGTATTTTTTCCTGTGTGATTTTGAATCCAGCCCTTAATGGGTTGATGATTTCAGCTTTCACTGACCATTGTCACATCTTTTAATTCTTACACAGTGTATACAAGTAAAGATTTTCAGCTTGAATATTTTGTTCATGGCGATCCAATGTGTGATTTAAGTGGTCCCTAAACATTTTTTGAGCAGTGTATATACCTGTGAACTAGAAAAAAATATATTTCCAATTTTTTATCTACAGTCTAATTTGTCTATAAACATTTTAAAATTCAGTAAATCATGGAAATCACTCAGCAGAACTATCATAGGACAAAAAAAACTTCTGTCATTACACTGAATATGACTAAGCTGGCAGAGACAAAATGTTGAAGTGAATGTGCATAAAGTCTATTAGAGAGGAATAGTCAAGTCACCTTTATTTATATAACGCTTACAGATTGTCAAAGCAGCTTTACAGTGTTAAACAGGAAAATAGTGTCAATAATGCAAACACAATTCAGCTCTAAAAAGAGAACAATAGTAAACAGTTACTTTTTTTAATTAAAGTCAGTTCATAATTGATTCAGTGATGTCATTGTCCAGCTCAGTTCAGTTCTCTTCAAATAGTGTCTGTGGAATCAAGTCGACAATATTGCCAATAATTAAGTGTCACCTACTAAGCAAGCCAAAGGCGACAGTGGCAAGGAATCCATACTCCATTGGTGACAGAATGGAGGAAAAAAAATTGAATAGAAGCATTTACACTAGTATACTTAGACTTTTGGGCCCCACTATACGCAGGATCTATAATTGATCTAATGATTTATAACTGCATTCAGTTACTACATTTATATAAATACTTGTTTGTTCAGTTGTTATACAGAAACATTTCTTATTTCTTTCTCCCTGTGTGTCAGTATGTTTGATGTGGGCGGTCAGAGAGATGAAAGGAGGAAATGGATTCAGTGCTTTAACGGTGAGCTTACAAATTACTCAAGCTTTGTGGTATATATTTTTTTCTGTAAACAATTTTTTTTTTACAAAAACAGTTTTGTTGTTGATATATCTGAAAGTAACTAATGGCATTTATGTTAAAGGGTTAGTTCACTCAAAAATGAAAATTCTGTCATTAATTACTCACCCTCATGTCGTTCCAAACCCGTAAGACCTTCGTTCATCTTCGGAACACAAATTAAGATATTTTTGATGAAATCTGAGAGCTCTCTGACCCTGCATAGACAGCAAGGACCCCAGAATGTAATCAATGTAATGAGCGTTGTTTACATTCAGTAGAAAGTGCATGCATCTCTGGTCAGAGAGCTCTCAGATTTCATCAAAATATCTTAAGTGTTTTGTTACACTTTCAGATAAACATCTTCTACTATTTTTACTTTTTTTTTTTCCCTCGTGGGAACTGCATGCCGGTCCCCACAATGTCAAAAATTTCAGGTTTTACTATCCTTGTGGGGACAATTGGTCCCCACAATGTAGCATAAACGAGTACACACACAAAAATACAACAACAACAATAAAAAAAAAAACAATTTAAACCTTCATAACACAAATCCATATGAATCGAGCAGTTTAATCTTTAGTCTAGAATAAATTAATTTTCTTTATATTATGAACAGATCACATATGGTAAATGCAGAAACTTATGGATGCTTGGCTTGTTGCGGCAGTCAGTGTTGTCGATATTACATATTGTTTGGCCATATACTAATTATATTACTTGCCCAGTGTCCCCACTGTAGTTTTCCTTTTTTTATAGACATAAAAATTGTTTAGTTCAGTTTGACAATGGATGCTACAATTATAAACTGAAAGCGGCTGCTCCATACAGCAGGAGCAGCAGGAGCAAAATTTCACTTATCACGTGAAAAGAGTAAGGAGTTACGATGACGGAGGATTTGCTGTCAGCAATAAAGCAAACGCCTATTTGGCAGTATTTCTGTTTAATATAAGTCTGTTTATCTGTGTTTATTTTATTATTGTTTTGTTTTTATTAAATATAATAATAAACCACAAATTTTTGCATTAATTTAGGGAAAATCTTTAATTTATTTGTTATGACACAGGTATAAGCAGAGTAATACGTTTTGAGTTATATATTGAATTAAAATGAGGGAAAATTTCTATTTTGTTGCCACAAAATATAAATTTTCACTAATTTAAATTGAATTGTGGCCATGTTGTAGTAATTTGTTTCCAAAATTAGTACAACAAGGCCACGGTTTAATAAAATGAGGAAACAAATTATAATGTAGGAACCAATTCTTATTTCTTGGCCACAGTAAATACATTTTTGTCTGCATGTCTTGTGCGGGGCTCCATATGTCACCTAACAAAAGTTTTATGTTTAATATAAGTTTGTCATTGTATGTTTTTATTGTTGTGTTTTTCATTAACTATAATAATAAGTCAACCATTTTCAAGCATACGTTTTGTTTGAAGAATGGAAAAGGTGTAAAGATATAACATTAAAGATAAAAGTGCTACAGATCCTGAGCATCATTAACAAGTACCATATCTTGTAAAGTGTGCAGTGTAATCGGTAGTATCGATGTTATCACAAGATTATTAATCAGTGGAAAAATATCCTTACCGTGGTATGCCTAGTGTGTTGCCTCATTTATTTTGTGCATGTGTGAAGCACAAAAACAAGTGAGGTTTGTTCTTGCATGTTTCCGTGCTAAGCTTGTGTGTATGTATGTCATTCATTCTTCAAATAAAATAAATGTTTTGAATGACATGAGGGTGAGGAAATTATGACAATTTCATTTTTTTGGGTGAACTATCCTAAAAGTGTGTGTTTGGTGATAATATATCTCTTCTTGTCTATAATCACAGATGTGACCGCCATCATCTTTGTGGCAGCCAGTAGCAGTTATAACATGGTCATAAGGGAGGACAACAGCACTAACCGGCTGCGCGAGTCTCTTGATCTGTTCTGCAGCATCTGGACTAACAGGTTTCACAGTTCAACTATTTCTTGGGAATTCTCGGTTTCCATCCCAAGTGCTGCACAATTACCCTAAAATACTAATATGCATTTGTAACAATATAACGGTCAATTATTGTTATTAGAGGTTGGTGATAGGGCTTGGCAATGTGTTATATATTTTCAATTATTTCTATGGCAGTATTACGTATTATTACTATGATTTTAGAGCACTTTTATGCATATGTATATTAGGGCTGTCGAGGGAGTGAAATTTTTGATTAATTAATTATGATTAATTAATCACAAATCTACAGTAATTTGGCCTGAGAAATTAGCCCCAGAAGGTAAATCATTATTGTGTTAAATTAAAAAAGCAGTGTATAGACATTACAAAGTATAACGTTAGAAAGAAATATTTTTATTGAACATTGAATTTATTACACAAACTTTAAAGGCTACAGTGTGGCCATACCATTGTTCTCAGAAGCTGCATCTGAAGTAGCATTTAGGTTTATGTACACATATACACATATAATACACATATAACACTATAAATTAATTAGTTTAAAAATTGAATATAAAAAATATATAATAATTTAAACAAACAAACAAATAAATAAATAAATTTAAAAATGAGACCGTAAATATGAATCTGTTGTTCAGCCGATTTATTCAAACTGCTGATTCATTCAAGTGTTTGATTTGTGAACATAGCCGTTCGAGGGAGGCTTTAAGACCAAGCGGAATCCTCTGCCGGCTGGTCGCTCCCGCTTCACAGCGAGCGGGACTCGCACTAACAAAGTTAAGTTTTTTAACGTCCGCGTTTCGACTTCAGCAAATCAGTTTGAGCGAATGCAAACAACGTGATTCCAACATCCAGCCACGCAAGAAAACGTGCATTTTACTTGAGGGAAGACGTGATCAATAAGGAAAGTTGTCTTTCTCTAATGTATAACGTTACCTATATAATTGACATTTAAGTAACTTCCAGCGTATTCTTAACCTTGAATAGCATTCTTAAAACACAAAATGACCAATGAAGTGTCAAGCACCCAAAGCAGTCCATATTAATTCTATAAGTTCTCTTTAATTGAAAAATATGCATTTTCATATATACTGTAGTAGGCCTACTTACACACACGCATATCAGAAGTCAGAAATAACTTTATTGGCAAGTATGTTTGCACATACAAGGAATTTGTTTTAATTACATATTGTTTGGCCATATACTAATTATATTACTTGCCCAGTGTCCCCACTGTAGTTTTCCTTTTTTTATAGACATAAAAATTGTTTAGTTCAGTTTGACAATGGATGCTACAATTATAAACTGAAAGCGGCTGCTCCATACAGCAGGAGCAGCAGGAGCAAAATTTCACTTATCACGTGAAAAGAGTAAGGAGTTACGATGACGGAGGATTTGCTGTCAGCAATAAAGCAAACGCCTATTTGGCAGTATTTCTGTTTAATATAAGTCTGTTTATCTGTGTTTATTTTATTATTGTTTTGTTTTTATTAAATATAATAATAAACCACAAATTTTTGCATTAATTTAGGGAAAATCTTTAATTTATTTGTTATGACACAGGTATAAGCAGAGTAATACGTTTTGAGTTATATATTGAATTAAAATGAGGGAAAATTTCTATTTTGTTGCCACAAAATATAAATTTTCACTAATTTAAATTGAATTGTGGCCATGTTGTAGTAATTTGTTTCCAAAATTAGTACAACAAGGCCACGGTTTAATAAAATGAGGAAACAAATTATAATGTAGGAACCAATTCTTATTTCTTGGCCACAGTAAATACATTTTTGTCTGCATGTCTTGTGCGGGGCTCCATATGTCACCTAACAAAAGTTTTATGTTTAATATAAGTTTGTCATTGTATGTTTTTATTGTTGTGTTTTTCATTAACTATAATAATAAGTCAACCATTTTCAAGCATACGTTTTGTTTGAAGAATGGAAAAGGTGTAAAGATATAACATTAAAGATAAAAGTGCTACAGATCCTGAGCATCATTAACAAGTACCATATCTTGTAAAGTGTGCAGTGTAATCGGTAGTATCGATGTTATCACAAGATTATTAATCAGTGGAAAAATATCCTTACCGTGGTATGCCTAGTGTGTTGCCTCATTTATTTTGTGCATGTGTGAAGCACAAAAACAAGTGAGGTTTGTTCTTGCATGTTTCCGTGCTAAGCTTGTGTGTATGTATGTCATTCATTCTTCAAATAAAATAAATGTTTTGAATGACATGAGGGTGAGGAAATTATGACAATTTCATTTTTTTGGGTGAACTATCCTAAAAGTGTGTGTTTGGTGATAATATATCTCTTCTTGTCTATAATCACAGATGTGACCGCCATCATCTTTGTGGCAGCCAGTAGCAGTTATAACATGGTCATAAGGGAGGACAACAGCACTAACCGGCTGCGCGAGTCTCTTGATCTGTTCTGCAGCATCTGGACTAACAGGTTTCACAGTTCAACTATTTCTTGGGAATTCTCGGTTTCCATCCCAAGTGCTGCACAATTACCCTAAAATACTAATATGCATTTGTAACAATATAACGGTCAATTATTGTTATTAGAGGTTGGTGATAGGGCTTGGCAATGTGTTATATATTTTCAATTATTTCTATG
Organism: Sinocyclocheilus rhinocerous; assembly: GCF_001515625.1. Taxonomy (NCBI): domain Eukaryota; kingdom Metazoa; phylum Chordata; class Actinopteri; order Cypriniformes; family Cyprinidae; genus Sinocyclocheilus; species Sinocyclocheilus rhinocerous. Next base: position 239,670 of record NW_015659702.1, on the reverse strand, counting down.
GCAGTATTACGTATTATTACTATGATTTTAGAGCACTTTTATGCATATGTATATTAGGGCTGTCGAGGGAGTGAAATTTTTGATTAATTAATTATGATTAATTAATCACAAATCTACAGTAATTTGGCCTGAGAAATTAGCCCCAGAAGGTAAATCATTATTGTGTTAAATTAAAAAAGCAGTGTATAGACATTACAAAGTATAACGTTAGAAAGAAATATTTTTATTGAACATTGAATTTATTACAAAGGCTACAGAGGCTACAGTGTGGCCATACCATTGTTCTCAGAAGCTGCATCTGAAGTAGCATTTAGGTTATATACACATTATACACATATAATACACATATAACACTATAAATTAATTAGTTTAAAAATTGAATATAAAAAATATATAATAATTTAAACAAACAAACAAATAAATAAATAAATTTAAAAATGAGACCGTAAATATGAATCTGTTGTTCAGCCGATTTATTCAAACTGCTGATTCATTCAAGTGTTTGATTTGTGAACATAGCCGTTCGAGGGAGGCTTTAAGACCAAGCGGAATCCTCTGCCGGCTGGTCGCTCCCGCTTCACAGCGAGCGGGACTCGCACTAACAAAGTTACGTTTTTTAACGTCCGCGTTTCGACTTCAGCAAATCAGTTTGAGCGAATGCAAACAACGTGATTCCAACATCCAGCCACGCAAGAAAACGTGCATTTTACTTGAGGGAAGACGTGATCAATAAGGAAAGTTGTCTTTCTCTAATGTATAACGTTACCTATATAATTGACATTTAAGTAACTTCCAGCGTATTCTTAACCTTGAATATCATTCTTAAAACACAAAATGACCAATGAAGTGTCAAGCACCCAAAGCAGTCCATATTTATTCTATAAGTTCTCTTTAATTGAAAAATATGCATTTTCATATATACTGTAGTAGGCCTACTTACACACACGCATATCAGAAGTCAGAAATAACTTTATTGGCAAGTATGTTTGCACATACAAGGAATTTGTTTTATTGTCACAAGCTTCCAGTACACAGAGACAACAACAACACAGAGATAATAAAAATAAGATGTGAATGAAACACACATATGTATAAATATAAATAAAGCACACACACACACACACACAAAAGATAAATATGTACATCTCACCTATGTTAGTTGATCTATAATGGGCGATGGTCAAAGTAGCCTAATAATGTAATCTATTAACTATGCATAAAAACCTGTCTATTTACTTAAGTAACAGATATGGGTGTGTAGCAACTCAAAATGTAATAACTGCACATAATGTAAACTTTTTGTACAACAAATTTCTTTTTAGAATTAAGTTGTACATGAATGGATTAAGCAAAGCAAATATGTGAGGAGACACTTAGATTATGTTCTTACTTTGGCCATGCATTAAATGCACATCCTTGAAAGAGCGCAGTTTGCTGACATATTTACTTTAAAGTCCGCGTAAACCGGAAGTTGCTGTCGACTGGATTTCAGTGTGGTGGCCTATTTCCAACTGAAACGCCCTGCGTCTCAATGTTCATACTATCCATCCTAAATAGTATGTGAATGTGGAGGATGTTAACTGTGACAAGATGATTGACAGGCCAGTTTACAGTGACAGGTTGCGTGTATCTATGCGACAGAGCGTCCGTTAAAGATGCAGTTGTGTGACGTGATAGTATGTCCCAAAGCTTGCCTACTCTTCTACTACACACTCAAAAGTGTGTACTTTTTCTTCACCAAAAGAGTACATACTTTAAGGGCGTAGTATAAGTAGGCACATTGAGACGCAGCAACGGAATAATAAGTAGACGATGGGGTTTTATTTTTGCACTCCTCCTCTCATCTCTCACTCACAGCAGACTAATGGGTCGGAGGGGCGTGGTTAAGCATATTCTGCCCAAGCCTTCAAACTGACTTCATCAGAGAAGGCACGCCATTCCAGAGTGGAAGAAAATGATCAGATTTTGATTAAAGTTTACCAAAACAAACAATTTTTTTCAGAGGATTAACTTGCACAGATTAATTGTTGACCTTAAGACTAGCAATATGCACTAACAAAATAAATATTGTAAATTTTGATTTCATGTGGACTTTAAACGAGTCCTATTATGCTCTTTTACAAAGTCTTGATTTTGTTTTGGGGGTGTACTAGAACAGGCTCTCATACTAGGTTGTTCGAAAAACACATTATTTTTTCACATATTTTACATTATTACAACACCTCTCTCCCCAGTCTGGCATGAACAGCTCGAATAGTTCTTGTATCAAATGAAGGCCCGCCTTCTGAAATACGAAATGTGCTGTGATTGGTTAGCTGGGCCAGTGCGTGTTGTGATTGGCACCACTCGGTGCTTGGTCGGGAAATGTCATGCCCTTTCCATAGCCGCCTGCGAGCTTCAGTGTAAATATTGCTCAAAATCAAATCAATTTGAGCGCGATTTAAACCCGGATGATTGTAACCACTCTAAGTTCGTCTGCCTTGGGAAAGCTAGCGTGTCTCCGACATAGTGATAACACTCGTTGCCTTCTCTAGTGCAGCTCAACCAGGTCTCGTCCCATTCATCGATATTTGTGATATCACAAATCCCGGAAAATATGCGTTGTAGTCCAAACAAGTCCTTCGTTGTAGTTTTTTTAAAAGTGATTTCTGTTAAATAAAATATCTCCTTTTGAATTGGACTTTGAGCTTTGTAACTTCGCAGATCTTTATGCTCAAACAGCAATATTACAGATTAACTAAAGTTGAACAAGTGAAAAAGCATACTAGGACCCCTTTAACATCTCAGGTATAATGTCCGTGGTATGATGACAATGACAGTGATTACATATAAATATATTTTAATTGATTAAAATTTTTGCTAGGAACAATTCAGTTGCACCCCTACTAAATTCTTTGTCCTTTGAATTGAAGGCATTTTTTTAACACATTTGGAAAAAACAAAAAAAAGTTTCCATCTAATGTAGTCTGGGATAGATCGCGTCATCTGCCTCAAGCAACGGCAGCACGGAGCACAAGTTAAATGAACAATTCTTCACTTTAATACAAGTTATAACATGAATGTACATCAGAGGATTGTTGAATATATTAGATTAAATGTTGAAAAATAAAGTACAACTACAATCACGCATCATTTCTGTAGAGACCGCCGATCAAACATCCCAATGTGATTATCGGCCGATAGTGATCGGTAGCCGATCAATCGGAGCACCCCTACCTTTAATTAAAATTCTGAATGCATTACAGATAGTCTAGTATGTGTGCAAAGAGTGCTCCCTTTATAATTTCAAATGCTCTGAGCCTGTCACTTATCTCAGTTCATCGGTTCAATGGACGTGTCTGTGATTAGCTACACTGCTCAACGCTGCAAACATTGTAAATAGAAACATCTGATGCTATGCAAATGTAAATATGCACAGAAGAGTTTTCCAAATATGTTATTATTACAGTTTCAACTAAGGGTGCTCTTGGTTGTGTGTGTGTGTGTGTGTGTGTGTGTGTGAGAGAGAGAGAGTGTGTGAGAGTAATTAGCTCCCTAAACTGGGCATGACATGATAAAATGCTTTCTGTATGGATGTAATATGGAATGTTGCTTAAATACGTTACGGCAGCACGGAGCACAAGTTAAATGAACAATTCTTCACTTTAATACAAGTTATAACATGAATGTACATCAGAGGATTGTTGAATATATTAGATTAAATGTTGAAAAATAAAGTACAACTACAATCACGCATCATTTCTGTGCCTATAAGCCAGTGAAATCATCAGTATAACAGCCTGTGAAGAATGTGTCAGTTACGTGACATTTACCTCAGGAAGATAAAACCATCTAATCATATCGCCAAAATTATAAATACATTAGGCCTATACATTTGTGTAGAATATAAACAAGTTTTTATAACAACCATTTAAATGACTATTCCCCTGACAAGGCTTAAGCCTAATGCCAGACTAAAATTTAAGTCTGAGTGCTTTCAACTGAAAGAAACTTGCTCTGACTGATCTTAAAATATATCAGTGCCTTTATTTTGTCTCAAAATGCACACCAGTAATGTTTTTTTCTAAGGCACATTTATAACAATTACTTAAATGTCCTAATTGAACTATGGCCTAATCCTGGCTTAGTCTAAGCCCTGTCTGTGAAACCAGGCCTATTTCTCAAAAATTAAGCATGTCATAATCACATAATTAGTAAGCTTTTTATAAAAAATAAAAGTTGTGTATTTTGTGTAAGTTGTGTATACAATGTAGCCTAATAAGCCAAATTTTCTTTTAATAAAACTATGATTATGTTTTGTGCTCAAATTTATTATATTGAAAGATAATTATGATATTGTAAACATAGTTCTTTTAAATTATGTGCTGGTATTACCTTATGAACTGTGATTGCATTATAAGTTGCCACAGTGTGTTCATAATGTAATACATTTCTCATACAATAACCTATTACATTATGTGAAACATTTTTATTACATTGAAAAATTACATTATTAGCTCAAATTTGTTTACGTTTTTAGAAAATTATTACATTATGAACATTTTATTACAATAATAATGTAATATTTATTACATTATATGCAGTTTTTACATTATGTGCAGTTATTACATTGAGTTGCTACATGGTGTCATGCCATAAAATATTTTTAGTACGACTGCCTTTGCATTTAATGTGAATTTAATAAAAACATTGTAAGTTAGGCTAAAATCATAACACTTTCATTGTACAGAGAGAGAGCAAAGAACATTTATATTATCAAAAAACATTTTCACTGACTTCAGTTTAGAGATCAAGCACTCACAAAAACTTCCATTAAAATCACTGAAGCTGTTTACACTGTGAAATGAGTATCTTATTACAAATTCGTTTATAATCATTTATAAAAATTTGTTACTTACAAATTCGTGCACACGTCTGCACTTTGTCGTTTCTGACTATATTATTCGCCAGAAAGAAGTATTCAGTCAGCGAGCGAGTGAAGAAAACACCGGCATTTTAGCGATGACTCATCTGAACGCCTCTGATTGGTCATTGCATTCGTAAGCTCAACAGCATCCTGTGTGATTGGTTATAATGCAGCGCTGTACAAACGCGTCTGTCTCTGGCTCAGCGCTAGCCAGCGAACGCAGATTTGAAGTTAGCAGCTGGTGATGTGATCGACGTACTGAACGATCTAATCACGCCGGTGTGATCGTATCAAATAACAAATTAATTGGCTATTTTTTTGTCTTTTGGAAGCTGCATTCAAAATCCACTTGGCTCAAAAATCTGAGGGGGCATGTGCCCCCCTCACTTTGAATGAATATTCAGCATCATTACTCCAGTCTTCGGTGTCACTTGATCCTTCAGAAATCATTAAAATATGCTGATTTATAATCAATGTTGGAAACAGTTGTGTTGCTTAATATTGTGTTGCTTAATATTGTTATTCTTTGATAAATAAAAAGATAAAAAAGAACAGTATTTATTCAAAATAAAAATTTTGTGTTAAATATACACTACTATTCAAAATTTTGGGGTCAGTAAATGTTTTTTTTTTTTTTCTTTTCTTTCTTTTTTTTTTTTAAATAAACTATTTGAATACTTTTATGGCATGTGAGTCATTCCGATTACGATAATGAGACATTATTTTCATTATAAATTAAGCTATACTGTTTTTTCATGACTTCTGATGTTCCTTCACTTTTATATCTTGCTATAAACTTGAAATAAAGAGTAAAAACACATTTAAAATTTGTATTTCGTGATAAAGCTGATAGAATTAGAAAGCTGAGCTGTGTTATATTAAAAGCAACAAAGCACAAAATTATTGCGATTACTGGGTGGCTGGCATACAAATAATGAATGGAACACGTTAAATATTATGTCCAATCATTTACTGTATTATACCATGAATAAAACAGCTTGTGAATAGTCACTTACATGTTATAACCTACAGGCTACCTCAGAAAAGAAAACAATATAACTTAAGTTAATGAGTTGGAGCCCACTTCAACTTTTAGAATGTTTTATTAATTAAATAGGCTACATGTGAGGAATAAAAGTTTGGACGCCACAGACGTTTTTGTGGAGTAGGTGGTGGATTTTTTGGAACAAATTTGGAATTTTGGAATTTTCACAAAGAAAACAGTATAATTTAATGAACTGGTTCACATAAATACAGCAATCTGATCATTAAAGAGCTAGAAAAAAGCATTATTGTAAGACACATAATTTGTGTTTTGCTATAAAACTGATTTTGAAAGCTGAGACTTATTAAATGTAGGCCTACCAAAAGCACAAAGCGTATTGCTATTGGGTGGCTGGCGCACTACAAATAACAAATGCAATGGAAGACATTAAATATTATTTCCAAGCATACTGTACCTGCGAGTATGACACATGGTATGATTTCTGCTAATAATCCCACATATATTTGTAGTGTATTAAAAAAGGGTTAAATAAGAGAGCCACAGTGCCCCCCAAAGGAATGTAGATTGGGTTTGTGAGCTGATGTTAAGATAAAAAGTTGTTCCTGTTCAGTCTGTTAATAAATATCATATTCTTGATATTAAGCTGTTTCCGCGAGTCCTTAAAATGGACTCTTCCTCATCCCAGTAAGATGATGCGGCTGCTCGGACCCAACAATATTTAAATCAATTCCGGTGGCCTGGCAACGTCTCCCGGTGTTCTCAATCCGGGCCATTTGCCTTTATTCGACTTTATTCTCGAAACATTTCGACTTTATTCTCGTAATATTTCGACTTTATTCTCGTAATATTTCGACTTTCTCGAAACATTTAGATTTTATTCTCGTAATATTTCGACTTTATTATCGAAATATTTCAACTTTATTCTCGAAATATTATGACTTTAATCTCGTAATCTTAGATTTTTTATTTTTTTAACGTGTCACTAAAACGCCGTCGTACAACACTGATAATAGATCAGCATAAGAATGATTTCTAAAGGATCATGTGACACTGAGGACTGGAGTAATGATGCTGAAAATTCAGTGCTGCGTCACACAGAAATAAATTATAGTATAATAAGATAGGAAACCAATATTAGAAATTGCAATAATATTTCACAATATTACCGGGTTTTTTTCTGTATTTTTGATCAAATAAATACAGCATTGATGAGCATAAAAGACTCCATTAAAAAAAACATTACAAATCTAAAACATATATACCTGTGTGTGTGTGTGTATATATAGATATATAATAGGCCTGTGTGTCCTTTATTCTGTCCCTTATTTTTCTATGAAAAACCAAGATTGTCCCTTATTTTCCTTTTCTGAAGTTGGCAACCCTATTTGCTGTTAACACTCTTCAACCTGTTTTCAGGTTTGGTCAGGTGACGTTTGACATATACCCCCATATATGAACCTTCTTGTTTATTGAACTGTTGTATAAAATCAATAGCACACTTTCAATCATGCAGATATTATGGGCTTAAAGTTCTCCGGCACCGTGCCGGATCTCTGGCGTGCAGCGTTTGGCTGCGGGAAAACAAAATAGTCCTACATTTAAAATAAAACTTGTTGATATCACTTTTGAGTCCATGAGTTCGCTTACCAATGGTATGAGAGGACCACAGCTTTCACTCTCAACCAAACTAACATTACTAGCCAATCAGAATTTTTTGCTCTTATAAGCATGAGACGTGCATAAAAGTATCTAATTGCAGAGTTGCAGCCCTGATGAATGGAGAAGTGCGACACATTGAAAAAGCTGCGAGGGGCAATGGCTTTTTGAAAAGGTCCTGTTCACACATGACCTCTTAATGGGAACTTACCGGTAATATTCCAGTAAAGACTGTATGTGTGAAACGGGCTAAACTCTTCCTCTGTATATGCTGTGAATTTGAATTGCTTATCGTTCATCTGGGAAAACAGTGTGCATTATCTCATGTAATGTAAGTTATAAACCTTTGCCAGCACAGGAGAATACATCAGCCTATTTCTAAATATGGCATTTATTGTACATCGCAATTTCAAAATAAAAGTTTCTGAGTTTGCATGTGGCCAAATATTAAAATTTAATGGATTTAAACATTGTTTTATCACTATGTAAAGTGAAACGTCACCAGGCCATTGGTGCCCTCTGCAGGTATTTGTTATAATACATAATGTACTGCACTTATTTGTTCATATTATGTATAGGCATATTACATTATGTATTTTAACAGTGTTGTTCAATAAAACCATGTAATTACTTGGTTTTGATATTTTATTTGAGCCAATTATTATTGCCTCATCGTTAGTTTATATATAAATAGTCATACTAAAGCCTGGTTTTTCACTTAGGTCTATTTGTGTTACTAAAAAATATCAGATTACTCAATTGTCAAAATAATCAGTAGATTACTTGATTACCAAAATAATCATTAGTTACAGCCCTAGATTGGTTGAAATATTTCAAAATACAACTGCATTTTGTTTTACATTTTGTAATTAAAAGACAAATATTTTGTCATTGAAAGTTTCTTAAAGGGTCATATGACGTTGCTAATGCAATGTGTTTATGTGGTTTAAGGTTAAATAAACACATTATTTTCCACATACTGTACATTATTGTTGCTCCTCTGTGCCCCGCCTTTCTGAAACACGTCGATTTTTACAAAGCTCATTGTTATGAAAAGTGAGGTGTGCGCTGATTGGCCAGCTATCCAGTGCATTGTGATTGGCCGAATGCCTCAAGCGTGTGACGGAAATGTTACGCCCCTTACCATATTGTGATGCCATGTCCTGGTGAGATGAGACAAAAACAATAAAACCAATTACAAACAAGGCATTTCTTCCATCCATTGGGGACATAATTACTGATTATAATGACTTATACTGTCTTTTTATGCATTGTGTTGCATATCCCGTCGCGTAAACATAAAACCATGTCTGCATTTGTGATCTGAGAAAGTACAAACAACAAGCGCTGCTCTACACTGCTGTAGCAAATTAGCTCAAAAGGGAAATGTATATAAATAATTACAATTAATTATGATTAATTACAATTATTTATATGAGCTGCCAGTAGTAAATGTAGCAGACTGTTTTAGAGAGAACTGTATAGGAGGAAGATTCTCTCTACATACTTTTAGGTCATAAAAGATTATCTGATCTGGCTGAGGGGTCCTGGTTGCCATGGTAACCAGGGGCCTGGTGTCGTTCACAGACATCCTGGCACCCAGTATGTTTATTGGGTGAGGGGTCTGTGACTATTTGTTAATCTAATGAATAATTGATTTGATAAATCTAATGAAAAATGGTGCGTCTGATTGGTCCAAATGCTACACTGCTCAAAATTCGTGTTTGAATCGTCAGTGGCAAATTCTTTAAATATGAAAACATACTTACAGGCTGTGAGGCAGAAGCACCAGACTGTCCTTGCAAAGTTGGAATTGCCCCACTTTATAGAAACAGCCTTTGTGCACAGCCGCATTGTAGGCTACTCTCCCAGGAAACAGTCCTCCATAAAATGCGCTGCACACTCACAAATATTTGGGTTGAACTGTTCTGGAACAGTGTTGTAAATACAACTTAACCACTGATTTCTAATTGTGTCCTCTTTTACTATTTTGTTTGGCATTCACAACGAAACACAGCGTCTCCGCGACATGGCGGCGGCGGCAACAATACTACAGCAAGAATAAAAGTTACGCCTTCTTTCTTTGTGTGAACATTTGGGCAGTGTTATGCAAATCTTCCCACACAGTGACGTAGACATGTGGGGGCGTGTTTAAAAGAGGCGTTTTAGGAGGGCGTGGACGACTCTTAACTTTTTAAAATAATATCTCTTTGGGTTTGAGCCTTTAGTCGTTGCAACTTTAGGGATCTTATCTATGCACGAACAGCTTGTAACACTTCAAAGAGAAAGGAAAACTTGAAATCGCATCATATGACCCCTTTAAAAATAGTATTAAAATATTGTCTCGTTCTATTGTTCTAGTGAACCAAGTATCTGTATTTTGTCTCATCTCGTGAGCTAAGTGTATTGTCACACCCCTAGTGTTGATAAGCAGTGATATAGCTCATAATTTTCCAAGTGTATGATATAGCTTTTATTCTTCAGGTCAACCATATATTCATGAAAAAAAAATCAGTTTGAATAAGGAAAGCAATAACTTTGCCATAGTATCATTTCAAATGTTAAAGTTGCCACAGTCATTGCATGCTTCGCATGTGCTGCCCCATCCTCCCCGCCCCTAGAAAAAAGTTCAGGCTCAGGATTTTTTTTTGCTTTAACTCCTGTATGATGTATGTGTAGGACAAAAACCCATACAGAAGCATTATATGCCCTCATATGTTGAATGCAAGGGGCATGTAACTGCATTCTAATAAGCTACATCATGCAGTCAATCATCGTCATGCATTGTGTTCATCACTAAGCAACTGCATACAATATATGATGATGTACTGGTCTGGGCCGAGTGTGTTAAATTTTTTTATCATTTTTAAGAAGTTATTTTTTCCATAATTAAACTGCACCAATTAACATGTTAAAGGGGTCATGAACTGCCTCTGTTTTTTATTTTGTATTGTTCTCTGAGGTCCACTTTTTACATCAAAAAACATCATAATTTAGAAGTAATAAGCTATTTTCTGTCCAGCTTTTCCCTCTCATCAGAATGCTTTGTTTGAATAGGCGTGGCAGATTGTAGACTCAGAAGTAAATGAAGCCGTATCTGTGCTGACTGGCCTGGATTGGCACGGAATGGAACGGTTAAGCAAAGAGAACCTTTTGATACGATTCTTTATTTATGGCAGTGTTTTTGGGCAGAATTATGAGAGAGCCTACTCCCTTGGTTGAAAAGCAACCCCACACATGGATGGTCTCAGGATGCTTCACTGTTGGCACAACACAGGACTCATGGTAGCCAAAACTTTTGGCCATGACTGTAGTAGAGACGCTGCCAGGTAGAATTCTAAATTTCCTAAATAAAAAAAATAAAAAAACTTTTGTCTTTCTCTTTATTTATTCCTTCCCTTTCTAGCTTGTACTTATTGCAAGAAATGCCTGAAACTTGGTATTACGAGCACTTCCTGTGTCTGTTTGCCTCTTTAAGAAGAATCGCTTTATGTATTCCCCAATTGTAAGTCACTTTGGATAAAAGCATCTGCAAAATGACTAAATGTAAATGTAAATGCCCACTGCTATGACTGGCTAATAGTTCTGTATGTTTGATAGCGTACATTCCTCACAGATGGACGCTGCTGATTTAGGTCAAAAATGCATAATATCAAATATAATATCAAACGATCTGTAAGAAGAGACAAAGGAATCGTGACCATGTAATGAAAACAGTTACACTTGTGTTGCAAAATTACTGTCAGATCCAATATTCGGCACAGCATCATCTTTTAGTTTCAATTGTTTTTAAAAATCCCACATCGAAATGTGCCTTGTTTGTAAACAAATTCGTGGTAAAATGAAGTGAACAAAAGACCAAGTTCTTGCTGACACGGTCTGGATCTTCATTAAAAATAAAGTTTACTCTTTCCTAACTTTGGGATCAGAAGGAGGGCAATACAAACACTGTTTTTACATAACTTGACACTGCACAGCGTCTTGTTGTCTTCAGAGCCATCTTTATCATTTAGTTTCTAAGAAGACCTGCACGTTCAACTCTCTCATAAACACTACATGGCAAATCGGTGGGCGGGACTAAAAAGGCAGCGATGTAGAAGCAGGTGTTGATCTAAAGCTATGGAGGTGGTGCTTATCCACATTATTACATCATAGAGTAGAACATTCCAAAAGTACATATAAAAATATATGTTACAAAAGATATCTATTTCAGGTAAATGCTGTTCTTTTGAAACTGAAATTGCACACAACTGAACAGAAGAGACTACTTCAAAAATATTTAAAAAATCTTACTGTTTTAAAACTTTTGACCGGTGGTGTAGATTGTCACACATTTTTCAATAATTCAAAAAAGCGACAATTCTTTGTATTAATATATTATAATACACTGCTCAAACAAATTAAAGGAACACTTTGAAAACACATCAGATCTCAATGGGGAAAAATGTCATGCTGGATATCTATACTGATATGGAATGGGTAATGTGTTAGGAATGAAAGGATGCCACATCGTTTGATGGAATCCTAATGAGTCGACGGATGGTGTCCTGGGGTATTTCCTCCCAGATCTGGACCAGGGCATCACCGAGCTCCTGGACAGTCTGAGGTGCAACCTGGCGGCGTCGTATGGAACGAAACATAATGCCCCAGAGGTGTTCTATTGGATTTAGGTCAGGCGAGTGTGGGGGCCATTCAATGGTGTCAATTCCTTCATCCTCCAAGAACTGCCTGCATACTCTCGCCACATGAGGCCGGGCATGGTCTTGTACTAGGAGGAACCCAGCACCCACTGCACCAGCATAGGGTCTGACAATGGGTCCAAGGATTTCATCCCGATACCTAATGGCAGTCAGGGTGCCATTGTCTAGCCTGTAGAGGTTTGTGCGTCCCTCCATGGATATGCCTCCCCAGACCATCACTGACCCACCACCAAACCGGTCATGCTGACAGGCAGCATAACATTATCCACGGCTTCTCCAGACCCTTTCATGTCTGTCACATGTGCTCAGGGTGAACCTGCGCTCGTCTGTGAAAAGCACAGGGCGCCAGTGGTGGATATGCCAATTCTGGTTTTCAATGGTAAATGCCAGTCGAGCTCCACTGTGCCAGGCAGTGAGCACAGGGCTCACTAGAGGACGTCGGGCCCTCAGGCCACACTCATGAAGTCTGTTTCTGATTGTTTGGTCAGAGACATTCACACCAGTGGCCTGCTGGAGGTCATTTTGTAGGGCTCTGGCAGTGCTCATCCTGTTCCTCCTTGCACAAAGGAGCAGATACCGGTCCTGCTGATGGGTTAAGGACCTTATACGGCCCTGTCCAGCTCTCCTAAAGTAACTGTCTCCTGGAATCTCCTCCATGCTCTTGAGACTGTGCTGGGAGACACAGCAAACCTTCTGGCAATGGCACATATTAATGTGCCATCCTGGAGGAGTTGGACTGCCTGTGCAACCTCTGTAGGGTCCAGGTATCACCTCCTGCTACCAGTAGTGACACTGACCCTAGCCAAATGTAAAACTAGTGAAAAACAGTCAGAAAAGACGAGTAGAGAAAAAAATGCCAGTGGCCTCCATTCCTGTTTTGGGGGTCATCTCATTGTTGCCCATCTAGTGCACTTGTTGTTAATTTCAATAAGCCCAAAGCAGCTGAAACTGATTAACAACCCCCTCTGCTACTTAACTGGCCAGATCAATATCCCAGGAGTGTAATGCGATATATCATGGTAATGAATATGCACGATATTGTTATTGTGGGCACTTCAAAATACCGAGAATAATTATTTATTACAAATTATTCCGAATTTTGAATTCATTTTAAGAATACTTTCCCCATCAACTGGTCGTATGCTGCGTGAAAGACGCGTACGCACTCTGATGTAAACAAGCATGGATGAGAAGTGCATGGCTGAACATGTGAGAGACGCTCTGGATAAAGCACACATTCACTCTCTGACAGCAGATGGCGCTCAACCGCAAAAATGCAGCAGTTACCCCAGAAACCCCGTAAACAAAGCAGCTGCGTACTTTTCTTTTTCTGAAACTTATTTAAATAATTTAAATAGCCATTCAAATTTTTGTATTCGCTATGATGTTAATCACAGCGCCAAATACTTAAATATTTAGACTTAATAGGCTATTTATTTTCAAACTTTTTTACATTTTAATCTAGACTACAACATGCCTTTGATATTGTTTAAAAGTGATTTGATTCTTTATTGTTCGGTCACACTTTACATTAGGGCTTCATTAGTTGACATTAGTTAATTCATTAGTTAACATAAACTGCCCATGAGAAATTCTTCTAAACATTCATTAATCTTAGGTAATTCCAATATTTAATAACACATTGTTAAAATCAAAAGTTGCAACTGTATTATTTAATGAGTTAACATGGATTAAGAGTTGTATTTTATTTTTTAACAAAGATTAATAACTTCTGTAGCAAATGTAGCTATTGCTCATTGTTAATGTTAATGCATTAACTAAGGTTAACTAATGAGATCTATTGTAAAGTGATACCTATTGGTCTTTATAATTCTTTTGGACTTTAATCTGTGTAAAATGTTTAACTTTATACATTTTTGTGGAATGCTTTATTGTATTTAAATGTTTGATTATTTTTGTTATAAGAAAAAAAGTTATTAAACTTGATATACTTTATTATGACAACACCTTTTTGCAACTAAATTTCAACATTGTGATAATACCGTATACCGCGATAAAAGCTTTAGCAATTAACAGCAACATGAAAATTTGATACCGGCAGATCCCTATATACAGGTGCATCTCAATAAATTAGAATGTCGTGGAAAAGTTCATTTATTTCAGTAATTCAACTCAAATTGTGAAACTCGTGTATTAAATAAATTCAATGCACACAGACTGAGGTAGTTTAAGTCTTTGGTTATTTTAATTGTGATGATTTTGGCTCACATTTAACAAAAATAAGAGGATGCGTGTTATTTTGCTATGTCCCATGCACTGCTCATTAAATTTGAATGATAATAGAATATTGTCAAATCATAAAATAAAAAATTATCCTATTAATATTTTGTTAAATAAGAGATTACTCAATTTGAGGGTATTGACCATTTGGTAATAAAAACTATATATTTATTTAATAAAAAAAGATGAGTTTGTCCATGTCCCTTGAATGGTTGTCCACTCTGTCGTATTGGGGAATCCGCCCCTTTAAGCAAAGGCCATCCCCTTTACTGACATCGTGTTATTTTGCTATGTCCCATGCACTGCTCATTAAATTTGAATGATAATAGAATATTGTCAAATCATAAAATAAAAAATTATCCTATTAATATTTTGTTAAATAAGAGATTACTCAATTTGAGGGTATTGACCATTTGGTAATAAAAACTATATATTTATTTAATAAAAAAAGATGAGTTTGTCCATGTCCCTTGAATGGTTGTCCACTCTGTCGTAAGGGTGGACATAGCATTCATTTGTAGTTAATACTGCTAAAAACTCAAATGAATGGGGGGAGGGGGGTATATCAATGTGATTGTGGATGTAATTATATTATTTATTATTATTATATTATTTTTTAATAACCCTGTTTAGGAAAGGGACATCATACCTTTCAGAAAATATCATTTGCATCTTAATTTTGCAATGAAAACGTATTTAACATTAACTATATGGTCTTATAACCATGGTCTGTCTGAATACTCTATTCTGATTGGCTGGCAGGTATGCACAACATTTTTTTAATGCACAGGTAGTTCTAAGGCAGTTCAATCACCCTTCTATATTAATGTGCTGCTTTAATTGACGCACACAAACATACATACACACAGAGATAGAGAGAGGTCAGAGATCGCAGATTGTGCTGCGCAAACACAGAAACTTGTTGTCAGCACTGCCTTACGGCTTTTATTAATAAAATAGCCTAGATACTGGATCGCTACATTATATTCCTCAGCAACGAGGTGGTCAAATTACTGTTTTTGAAGTAACTAAACAGCTTCATTGTTTGTAGAAAGACACGCAGATTCAGGTGACGCACACACAACTGTTATCTCTCTCTCTCGATCAATCGATTGATAATTAAATTAAATAAATGCTATAATTCTGTAAGGCATTTGCGAACATCACACAAATGAACGATGGAATCTCCGCATTCCACCGGAAAACTAAGATCTCTTCTCAACCATATGAGAGTCGTAAAGCTGAACCATGGTCAGCCCAGGCGCCAATTGTCTCAAATAAGTTCCTGTCCCGCTCGGCTTATCTTTACAAGAAACACAAGGAGAGAGTGATTTACCAAACCACCTCCGGGGTCGGCAAGCACTAGGACAGCAATAACTGACCCCCCCCCATCTGGACTCATGTAAGCAACAGAACGTCAGTGTTGTTTCGTGACTGGCTTCAGCATAAATAAACCATCTAATTAACCACAGAACAAAGAACCTGGTATCTGGAAATGTTCCAGCGAAAGACACTCCGGACCCCATGACCGTTTAACGCATAAATTGATAATCCGATAAACAGAAAGCGACAGATTAATAGCTCCATGTCCAACGAGAAGAATAGCAGGTCTATGACCAGGACCTTTTTACAACCTCCTTGACCTCAGGGTTTTCTCTGTGCTCCCCCTTCCCCTAAATTCCAGGAAAATGCGCGCTTCTTTTTGAGAGACAAAGGAACACGCAAAACTCACTGGATGATTTCAACAGACAATCATTTATGCATATAACAGGGCATATGTTGTATGTCTTATATATGCTTTTGTTAAAATATACTGAGGTTAACGTCTCGCTGGACGACCGTTGATCAAGTGTAAACTATCAAATTGGAAATCAGTTCTAATCAGGTTGACTTCGAATTTTCAGATTCGATTCCGTTCAAACCTGAGCTAGAATAATAATGATTAATTCCCTAAGAAAAGTAATCTGACATTACAATTCATTCAAATAAATATGTGATTTTACCACACTCTGTCTTTCATCTCTGTGTCTGATTTGAAGCGGGCAGAATGCTGGTGCTAACGAGCTGTAACTGACGAAATAACCGTCATTTTTACCATTCCAGTCAAATATTGCAAACATCATTAACAACTTTAACTTGTCAGTGCTGGCAAACGACCATGGTATAAGTGGGATAATGCATGGCTAGCTGTGCATTAAATTATTTTAATGCACTTCGCGTTGGGTGGTTCTTGGCCTCCACGTCGTGCATTAAAATGGTTTAATGCACCGCTAGCCATGAGTTATCCCTTACATATACACTTATCATGATACACAAATTCATACTGTGATATTTATGGTCATTGCGCCCATGCCTAATTATTACAATTATTTTATTTTTAAGTCAAATAGAAGAGACAGATGGCATCTTTAAATATTAAAGGGGTAGTTCAGCCAAAAATGAAAATGACCCCATGATTTACTCACCCTCAAGCCACCCAATGTGTATATGACTTTCTTCTTTCAGACGAATACAATCATAGTTATATTAAAAAATGTCCAGGGTCTTCCAAGCTTTATAATGGCAGGGAATGGTTATTGAGATTCAGTAGTCTAATAGAAGTCCAATAAGCTTTGTCCATCCATCATAAAAAAAAGTGTTCCACATGGCTCCATTGGGTTAATAAAGGCCTCCTGAAGTAAATTGATGTTATTGTAAGGAAAATATCCATATTTAAAACTTTATAAACCGCAATCTCTAGCTCCCGCTAACTGTCATTCCAGTAGATGACTTAAGACGTAGGCGAACACTGTGTCAAATGCACAAGTGCAGAGGAGAGAGCAAAACAAAACACCTGTCTCAAGCAAAAGTACAAAATTAGGATTTGTAAAGAAAAATGTTGAAGGATTTTGATATAAGCCAAGAGGAGACTGGTTTTCCTAAACAAAGGAAACTTTGTGTCCTTTGCTCCTGTAAACAAAACTTGAGCTGTGTCCGAAACCGCTCCCTATCCCTTATATAGTGCATTACATCGGGTGTCGGCCATTTTGTACTGATGTCCAAATTCTGAGTGAACGAGTTCATTCCCTACGTTCGTTCACTACTTTTTACCCACAGTCGTCTCTTATTTCAAGTGTACAACTGATGTACACTTGCTGAAGCACTATTTTGTATATTCCAATGCGGAGAGGACTGACGAGCTGGAAGAAATGGAATGAGAGATGCAGTTTACATTTTACATACTTTTTTATTTCTACTTTAACAGTAATTTTGTGCATTATTAATATTAAAATGCATTATGTAGGCATTAACTTCAGATGTTTAACCAATTTACTAAGGTGGCATTGTTGTTAGCTTAAAAGAGATGATAGAGATGTGATGATAATTTGGAGGATGATTTAAAAATATAGGTAACACTTTATAATAACGTTCAGTTGTAAGTCATTTATATGTGATTAGTTAATGATGAACTAATCATTTACAAAACATTCATAAGTGATTAATAAGTGATATGCTAACAATCTGTGTATGTTTTGTTAATTCATTTACAAGTAATTAGTTAATGCAGCCCTCTACGGACACCTTGGCAATTGAATCGCCATTGGCTAGTAAATTTTTTAGTTTACTCGCCAGACTGATAAATATATGTAAAATGGCACAGTTTTATAAATATCTAAAAGTACACTGCCAACTCACACACTGGCGAGTAAAATCTGAGAATTTATTAGCCATTGGCTAATATTAGACATCATTTAGTCGCCCAGAGTGAAGATTTAGTCGCATATGCGAGTGATTTACTCGCAATGTAGAGGGTTGTTGATGAACTAATCATTTACAAAACATGACTATACGTTCACAAATTATTAAGTTTGTGAATTACAAGTTTGAGTGATTACTAATGGTTTTCAAATCTGCCGTAAGTTATCTTTAAAAAATAGTATAATGAAATAATTAAACAGATCCTTAGTAAATGGTTAATACGCTGAAAAAAATTATACAAATTTTTTTTTTTAAATAAGTGGTTGCAAACAATTTATTTTAGCTACATTTAAATTTAAAAAAATTTTGAATGTTAGTCAACTTAATTTGTTTATTTAAATGTAGCTAAAATAAATTGATTGCAACCACTTAAAAAAATGAGTAAATTCAATGAATAATTTTATTCAGTATAGCCACTAGTTAAGTTACTATTATTAATCACTAATAAATCATTGAAATATCATCATTGTACTATTGTCAATAAACATTTGTTAATCATGAACAAATTATGATTAAACCATAGTAAATGATTAGTATATAATTTATGTACGTTTCATTAAAGGGGTCATATGATGCGATTTCAAGTTTGCCTTTCTCTTTGGAGTGATACAAGCTCTTGGTGCATAAAGAAGATCTGTAAAGTTGCAAAGACTAAAGTTTCAAATCCAAAGAGATATTCTTTATAAAAGTTAATGTAATTTTCAGGCGGTCTTGTGTCTACAAAACGTGTTATTCAAGAACTAAATGCAACCCCTATTAATGTCAAATCAAATGAAATATATTTTTATGACATTTCTGCACGAGGTTAACCAGCAGATGTCTCAGAGACTCGATAATCAGTTCACAGCTGTCTTACAATATCGATCGATGCTGTCAAAGTCTCAATTCTTCCTCATTTCACATTCAATATGCACAAAGGCTATTTCTAAAAAAAAATAAAAAAAAAAAAAGGGTCAATTCCGACTTTGCTATGACAATCTGGCGCTTCTGAATCAGTGACTGTAAGTATGTTTTGTTATTAGTTTTAAGTATTTGCTATTGAGACTGTTCAAATGCAGAGTTTTGCGCAGCGCAGAGTGACGCGACTCTGTTGCCCTTTTCGGGCTTGAACTGATGGTAAAACTAACGACATTATTAACTGTCTTGATATTTACTTTGAAAGCTGACGCTCGTGATTATGGTAAGGGGCGTTACATTTCTTTTTTTTTAAAGAATAATACATTTGCTGTCAAGTGAATAAACATGTGTAAATGATTTACAGTCAGGGGATTCCAGTGGGTTGTGTTAAACCCTTTCTCTCATCAGCACAGACTTGTGTTCTGTGTGGAGTGTGTTGGATCTAGTGATAACGTGAACCGGTTTTACCCTCCACTCAAGTGCACAGCGTTGAAATACTCCATGTGTGTCAGAGAAGACATCCGTCTACACCCTCACCAGTCATCCCTTACATTGCAGTACACACTACAAAGTATTCAAAACCTGTTGTGTAAATGCATGAATAAATAATTTACACAGCTTTCTGCATCCCCTAATCTAAAGTGTAAACTACTCATCAGCTGTAAATGTTTTACTCCTCATTCGTAGATCTTTCACCCCAGTGTGTACACGCACACAACCTGTAACCGGCAGGTTTGTAAAACATTTACAACTGATGAGTAGTTGATGAGTATTTCAATGCTGTGCACTTGAGTGGAGGGTAAAACCGGTTCACGTTATCACTAGATCCAAGTCTGTGCTGATGAGAGAAAGGGTTTAACACAACCCACTGGAATCCCCTGACTTTAAGTCATTTACACGTTTATTCACTTAACAGCAAATCATTTATTATTCTTTAAAAAAAATTGTTTTAGCAAAATTGCATTTTTGGGGCTTTTTAACAGACTAGCTTACAACTTTAACGAAACATACATAAATTATATACTGATCATTTACTAATGGTTTAATCATCATTTGTTCATGATTAACAAATGTTTATTGAGACAATAGTACAATGATGACATTTCAATAATAAATTGAAATCATTTACAAAGCTGAATAAATCATTTACAAAGCTTTCTGCATCCCCTATTCTAAAGTGTAAACTACTCATCAGTTGTAAATGTTTTACAAACCTGCCGGTTACAGGTTGTGTGCATGTACACACTGGGGTGAAATATCTGCAAATGATGAGTAAAACATTTACAACTGATGAGTAGTTTACACTTTAGAATATGGGATGCAGAAAGCTTTGTAAATGATTTATTCATGCGTTTACACAACAGGTTTTGAATACTTTGTAGTGTGTACTGCGATGTAAGGGCTAACAAATTAGAGTAGACAGATGTCTTCTCTGACACACATGGAGTATTTTAATGCTGTGATATAATACAATGTTGACATTTCAATGATTTATAAGTGATTGATAATATATTAACTAGTAACTTATTAACCATCTACTAAGGATCCGTTTAATTATTTCATGATATGCTATTTTTTTTAAAGATAACTTACGACAGATTTGTAAATTGTTAGCATATTACTTAATCATTTGTGAACGTATAGTCATGTTTTCTAAATGATTAGTTCATCATTATCTAATCACTTGTAAATTATTTATAATTAATCTACAAAACATAGATAAAAATATTAACATATCACTTATTAATCATTTATGAACACATAGTTATGTTTTGTAAATGATTAGTTCATCAATAACTAATCACTTATAAATTACTTACAACTGAACGTTATTATAAAGTGTTACCAAAATATATATTCATTATTCACCTGTATATAAAATTAACGGTCACCTGAGGGCGCTCTACGACCATTTTCATCTTATCCGAGCACAAAACGCTGGTCGGGAGAGTTTCAAGACACCAAAAATAATAAATAAATAAGATTTATGTGCTGTATGTGTAGGTGTAGTGTGTTTATTTTTGCTGCCAGTATTTTAATAGTATGTAATTAACATATTAAAGGTTTAGTTCACCCAAAAAATGAAAATTAGGCTGTTTTACTCACCCCAGAGCCATCCTAGGTGTATATGACTTTCTTCTTTCAGACGAATCCAGTCGGAGTTATATTAAAAATTGTCTTTGATCTTTCAAGCTGTTTAATGCCACCCAGCGGGTGCCCATCCATTTTAAAAAAAGTGTCTCACATGGCTCCGGGGGGTGAACAAAGGCCTCCTGTAACGTATCGATGCGTTTTTGTAAGAAAAATATCCATATTCAAAGCGTAATAATCACTTTAAAGGGGTCCTATTATGCTCTTTTACAATGTCTTGAATTTGTTTTGGGCATGTACTAAAACATGCTCTCATGCTTGGTAGTTCGAAAAACGCATTATTTTTTACATAATTTACATTATTACAATACCTTTCTCCCCATCCTGGCACAAACAGCTCGATTAGTTCCGGGTTTGATGAAGGCCCGCCTTCCGAAAAACGAAATGTAATGTGATTGGTTAGCTGTCCCAGTGCGTTGTGATTGGCGAACAGCTTAGACGGTGTTTCAGTACTGCCTCGCCCCTTGCCAAAGCAGCAAGTTCCGTCTGCTCCGGTTTAGTTAAGGATGGCGTCAATATTGCCATATCAATCTGAGCTGGATTCAGAGCCAGAGAATACTGAACAAGAGGATCGCGCAGAACCTTTACACGCACGGATATTGCAAGACATATTAGAGTGGTAACATTATTGTTGTTTTTTGTTTTGTTTTTGGCTAAATCACATTTTAGATAGGATGTCAACAACCGCTTAAAAATAACTGCATTTACTATGTACAGATAAGTGCATATGTATTATTTGTATTGTTATTTAATTCTAACATTATAACATGAATTGCAGTGAAACTGTGGATTCAGACCCAGAGAATATTGAACAAGAGGATCGCGCAGAACCTTTGCACGCACGGATATTGCAAGACATATTAGAGTGGTAACGTTATTGTTAAGTGCATATGTATTATTTTTATTTTTATTTAATTCTAACATTATAACATGAATTGCAGTGAAACTGTTATACAGTTGAATTTATTTATACCATAATCCAGTGTTTCCCAGGCAGCATATATATGCAAACTCATTCTCTGCAAGCAGGAGGTGCTGTTGGAGTGGTAGAGATCAAGGTTTCCCCGGTAACGGCTGTACACAAAGCAGCGCTCCGCTTAAAAAAACACTGCTTTATCAGACATTACATATGCAAGATTAAATGAAAATGACATCCATTTTTCTGAAGACAGTCGGTTTCCTTCAGAAATGCAGTGATATAAAAACACCCGCACTCAATGTATGGGAAACACTGTAGTCTCATAATTTAAGTGTAAATTCTGCAGATTACATCATTGTACAGTATTGTACTGTCAGCAATTTATTATAAAAACGTTCTGATAATTGTGTAGGATCTCTGTCCGAGAACAGACCCAAATAAACTATGGATTCACCATGTGAATTATTGAACAGACATATTCCAGAATAATCTAAAGATCTCCCCCCTCCAAGCCATCATGAGGTCTAAACTAATCACCCCATCACATGATGCCAATATTCTGGGTCGACTTCCTGTCAACCCGTGTCGTTATTTCCTCAGAAGAATCGGAAGAGTGATGAAAAACTAATCCAATCAGGAGACAACAGAGATCTTTTGTATCAAGGACTAAAGAGTTCTTTCACAACATATAGTTGAGAGATACCTCGTGATCGCTTATGCATGGAACCATTATATATGCACAGGAAATGGCTAATTTAATCACACCCTCCCGATCTGCACGTGCACACAGGATCTATACAGCGTGACACCCCATGACCCATTGAACATCTGCTTCCTGTTCTTCGGCACATTTTCAACTCACTATTACTTTCCAACAAAGGAATACGCGAACTCACATAAATGATTTCAAAAGACAATCATTTAAAATGATAAAAGGGCAACTATATTCATAAATAATATGTTTTATGTCTTATATATGCTTGACGTGTTTCATGTAATCGGTGCAACTTTAATCAAAGTTTTATAACCCCTTTTAGCAGATAAAGCATTTAACATGCGTGTAAGATATGTGAAGTTTGGTGTTGAATGAAAACTTGTGATAATTGCAGAACATTGAAAGGAATGAAAATCTGTTATTTTGAACAGTGTGCATTGTACGACACTTTATAGAAGTTATTAACAAAACCTGCAGTGAACAGCATGTTAATTTATGCACGAAAAAGGAACCACACAGGACGTGGCTAAGCCCTACAACAGCGTCCGATTGGGACAATCGCGTCTGGGATGGACCAAATCAGCTCACTTAAAAACCCAATGCCTGAACAGATGCTCGCTCGCTCTCTCGATCTTTGGCTCTTTCGCCTTGTTGACCGCACTACAAAGCGCTCACACGCTGTAACATCACGCGAGCGAGACTCCAGAACTCAAACCTTCCGTTGAAACTTTGTGACCGCCGAAGTCTTCAAAGTCTAACGCCAAGCAAAGAAACTCTCAAAAGAATCAACCATTCACCACGAGGGCTCTCCCAAAAAGACATCATCAAGGAAGATTGCCAGCCAACCAGCAACAGGACTCCCTCAGGCAGAAAAGGAAACCCCTCTCAGATTTCCAGCACAAACGCAAGTAACAAACAAAATATTCTACCTGCTGAAACTGGTGCTGAATCGATCTTAAGCAACTAAAGATAAGCCAAATCTCTGCTTTTGTGTGTGTGTGTGTGTGTTTGTGTGCTTTTGATAGTTTTAGTTCCATGTAATCTATAGAGTAGTTCAAATAAATTCTTGTCTCATTATAAGAATCATTGTCTTGTGTCGTGTATTTTAAAGTTAAAACTTTGCCCAGATCGTGCTACCTAGCTCGTAGCTTAATAATCATCACTAACAGTTATTATGACCGTGGCCAGGGCATAATATAAATATCCAAATTGTTAAGATATACTGATGTTAACGTCTCGCTGGACGAACAGTTGATAAAGTGTAAAATATCAAATTTGGAATCAGTTCTAATCAGGTTGACTTTGAATCTTTAGATTCGAATTCCCCTCTCAAAAGAGTTTATTTCCCTACATTATGGTGGAGTATCGAAAGTGGGCACATTTGACTTATAATTAATTACATCAAGACATTGTGGGTTGGATCTTTTCTATTTTTATCCGTAGAATAGATTAGAGACACAGAAACAGAGTTGTTGTGTTACTGTATACATTATTTGGACATGCCAGCGTGTTGAATGAATTAAGTGAAACTCGAGTTGTTGTTTAAAGAAGTGAACTGCAGTAAAACATTTAAATTTTGTCTGTTGAGACAAGAGTTAGTCGCTCTAAAAGCACACAAGAAAGAAGCGAGCGTGTTCCTCGTTTTCCTTTCTTTCAAAAGGCCTTCATAGTTTGATTTGTAGTGCGTGTCCCACTTCTGACCTAACTATGCTATGTATCTCCCTGGTTTGAGAATATTAGATTAGCCAACTGATACTCCTCTGCCATTTATTCACTAAAAACTAGTGAACTTGAAACGCGGCGCTCAGAGAGAGTGTCCGAACGTTATTTGATAGGAGAATTGTGAAATCTTGATCAAGTAGAATTGTGGTTAAATCCACGTGTTTTTGTCCGTCTAAATAGGCTAATACAAAGTGCTGAGATCCGCCGAGATCTCAATAACGTTATTGTATTAATTGCAGAAAATCTGTAGATTAATTTACCTCACTCTAATGAGTTGAGATTGTTCAGCGCTGTAAGATAAGAACCTCAATAGTGCTTTTTGGTTGTTTAGTGTGAGATGCGCTGACATCTCCTGTGATGTACTTAAACGGTGTATAACCATAGACTGTGTGTAGCACATGCTAGCTTATTGCAGGGTACGTTGCCATAGTAACAGCCGTAACCCGAAAGTTCTAAGAAACCTTTTCCGGGGTAACTTTCAAGTGCGCAAGCGCAGTCCGCCAGCGCCATTTTTGAGCTGTTTGTAAACAAACAGCCTAGCATGAGCTAAGCTAACTGAAGCTAATGAGTTTGCATTGAAGCCTAGGCAAAGCTATTAGCATAGAAGGCTAGCGGTTAGCACTTAGCATTTTGTAGCCTACTGGTTTGAATGCAGTGTATTTTGCAGTGTTGAAATGTAATCAGTTACATCTGAATTTTAAATCACACTAGTGCGATCTTCACCTAATTTTTATCTCTCTTCTCCTCTCCTCCCATTGAAAAGAACGTTGACAGATGCAAACTTAATAAACCTTACTGTATGCGATTTTAAACAACCATCAGATTAGCGATCTCACAGTTTTAATCACGGTCGTTTAAAGGTTTGTCCTTTCCCCTTCAGCTTGTTTACTATACCAGTTTAAAAGCTGTTGTTTTATTAACAATTAATTATGGTTCTCGTCCTCATTACTTTAATGCTACGTTGTGATTGATTCCATAACTGCTCTTATAATTTTAGTGACATCAGTAGATATTGTTAATGTGCTATCCTTAGGGATTTTAAATCGTTAATTTAATTTCATAATTAATTACAGATTTGAAAAATGTAATTTCATTTCATAAATTAATTTAAGTTCCTGCTTCCACATAGCAACAATATTTACTGATTAAATTAATTATAATTGCTCTTATAATCTAATGACAACAACATTATAATTTTTAATCATCAACTATCAATAGGGCTCTGAAATTTTTAATTGCATTTGTAAGTAATTAGGGTGGTACGGATTAATTTAATTATAATTGCTCTTATGATTGTAAAATTCATATTTTCAAATTCAAAATTTCTAATTTAATTTCATAATTAATTACAGATTTGACATTTTAATTTCATTTAATAATTAATTACAGTTCCTGTTTCCATATTGCAACGTGCTGATCAATTTATTATAATTGCTCTTATAATTTAATAACAACATTACATTTTTAATCATTAACTATCAATATTGCTCTGAAATTTTAATTTCATTAGTAGTTAATTAGGGTTGGGTTTCCCTACTTCAATGATACGATCGATTAATTTAATTTTAATCGCTCTTATCAATTTTAATGATGACCTACCATTTCTAATTTGAAATTATAATTTCATTTGCAATCAAGTTTTGTTCCTATCTGTTAGGCTGTTTTTTTTTCTTCCTTCAGTTAATTTATTAACTCAGCTAAACTTTCATAGGTTTCCCCTTTGGCGTAAGCCTGTTAGTGGATAGGGCGCCCCCTAGTGCTTGGTCGGTGAAGTGACGGTTGTCTCGGTGAGTCACAGTGAGCAGAGCCACCTGCTCTGACGTAACCTGGTGCGGGCTGGGGGTGAAACCGAATATTTCCGTCCTAGTATTGCAAGTGAAGGCACGCAGTGAGGCATCAGCAATCGGGCATCGGAGGAGGAGTCAACAAAGGCTAACTGGGCGAAGGTTTGGATATACCACCCTGTCGGCTATTGACGAGGTACGTCAGACTACGGGTCTGCGCTGATGGGTAGCTTGCAGGGCTTAGCCCCATTCTCTTTTCAGGCCAGTTAGTCATTGACGCGCCTCACCCGAGTGTTGCCCGGTTGTGCTAAAAGCTGTAGCTGTTTGAGAGGCTCACTGCAGTATGTGGGGACAGAGTGTCCGGTGACCTTACAGTAGCTCAATTGGTGCGCTCAGGCAGTGGGCCCTGCCACTGGACTCCACTGGACCAATTTAACTCACCACCAAGCCTAGTTTATAAGAGCACTGGCCCATCCAGTTAGTAAAACCCCAAAAGAAAATTAGGATTTTCCTCAATACTTAGGTTAGTTAGTTTTATCCTGCTAACACAGCAAAACCAACACCCTAGGTGTATCGACTCAACAGCGCCACCACCCTGTCATTTTTCCTAACATTGGGAGCAAAACTTCTCTCTCCTTCTTCTCTCTCTCTCTCAGCTGTCTTCTTCTGATTTGACTACTGCTGCTGTTTTTGGGATGTACCTGTGAGAATCATAAAAGCAGAGAACTTTAGAAACATTTAACAAATATTTGTGAAACTTGAACACTTTGTGTCAAAATTGTCTGACTCTCACCCTACCTTCCCTTCTCATCCTGCGATCCTACCCATCTAAGGCTAAAGCAGGTCAACAAGAGGACTGATAGGCATCCGCCAAATATTGAACACTCGTCTAGAAACGCTCTAATTGGTTTATGGTTGTCAATCCTACCAGCTGAGAAACCAATACGGTCATTGTTATTGTTTTTCTTTCTCACCGGAGGAATTTTTATAACAATCACAGTCCTGGTATTTACAAATCCCCATTTCCAAACCCCTATCTAGAAGCATCCTTCTAAATCAAACTTAACAAAAAAAAGGAAGAAAATTTCATTGTACTCATTCTGCAACCAGAAAAGGGTATTTTGTTTTGTCTTTCTCTCTCATCTTACCATTAGCTCTTATCTTTCTTTGAAAAAAAAATTCTCTTGTAGGAAAAGTGGAAGCAGCCAATTATTATTCCTTCTCTGCTCTGTTTGTTATTCTTCTTTTCTCCCTGTTCTCTAGCTGTGCTACCTGTGTGTGCTTACTAATTTTCCCCACAGAGACTACAAATTAGAAGCACGCCCACCAGAGGATCACAGTCGCTGAGAACCACACTCACCTGCCCATTACACACTCAATGTCAAACCCCACTTGACATTGCACACTTACACCTCTGTTTTGCCTTGTTTGTTTTTTGTTTTGTTTTCTCCTCTTCAAGGTCTGTGTCAGTCTAGGATCTAGATCTCCCTCACCGCGTCAAAACATGTCTCGCTCAAGCTGAGCGACAGGCACGCCGCCCATATCCAGCAGGAGCTAACGACGCGTCGAGCAGCTAGAACTGGAGGCTCAGGAACAATGGGAAGGGCCCGATGCTCCTGGAAAAGGCAAAGGTCGACTTCAGAGACAAGAACAGCAGAATTAAAGCCCTTGAAACTCACCTGGATGAGTCAACAAATGAGATCAGCCACCTAACAAGACAGCTGGACTACATCAAAGAGGAGTCCGACAGCGTCAGAGAGGAACTCAGACATGCCTACGAGCTGTGCCCTGAGCCTACAAGGACACGATGGGCACCAGTCTCAGCCCTGCCGAGCAGGACCGGGTCCCCTGTTCCTGGACTGACACTTGATCAAAAGGGGGAGGGGGCAGTGCTGAAACATTCACCAGCTCCCTCTGAAGAACTTTACCTCACGACAAAGTTAAAATAACCTGCTCCAGCCAGCCACAGATCATCGCATGGCTTGGACCTCAAAGACCTCGACAAGCTCGCCAGGAACATTAGCAAATTCACCCCAAGTGTGCCAGGTAGCCAGGATGTCCAAGCTTATCTGCAAGATATCGATTTTCACCTGGAAATGAGACCCAATGTCACTGACAAAGATAGACTCTATTTGCTCCGAACAACATCCAGCACTGAAGTGCGCAGCTTCCTGGACCGGCAGCCTGCTCACACAAAGACTGATTACCACCTGCTTCTTCTCCGAAAAGCCCTCATTAAAGAATTCGCTGACCCTGAGTCAGAACAAGGACTAGTGGCTGCCCTGGAGATGAAACAAGGTCGTCATGAATCTCCTCAAGCCTACTAGAGCTGTCTCAGATGAGCATACTTCGGAACTTGCAACGAACCTGACATGGAAGATGATCTGAACATCAAAACTCTCTTCCTGACAAACCTTCATCCTGGGGTAACCCACCATCTTGGCGTCCTTGCATGTCCGCGAAAAATGAGTGCTCAACAGTTACGAGACTTGGCGAATAAAGCCTATGGCAAACAAAAGATGGCCTCAGAAAAGGGCGCCAAATCCACAGCAGTTCTTGACTTGACAGGGGCTGGCTCTAGAGGGGAGCCACCGCTGGGATGGACGACAACACTCACCCGGATGTCACTGGGAGAAGTCATGGGACCAATCCAGACCTCATGAGAATCAATGGGAGAGATCATGGAATCAACCAAGCTCATTTGGAAACTCAAGAGGGAAAAACTCATGGGAATCCAACGGAACCTCCAAGGGAAAACGACAAAGACACCCTGGAGCAACCAGCCCAAGGAATCAACGGAAAAACTCACAAAGATTCCAAGCTGACCGAGCTCAAACTGAACCCACACAAGAACAAAAGACATCACAGTGTTTCGACTGACAAGAACTGATGAAGATGATGATGAAAGAGTTCTTCCAACGCAAGGAGGAGGATTGGAAGTGGGAAAAGAAAGACAAACCAGATTCAGCCTGACTAGCAGCTGGACGAGAAGGCAGCGACCACTTGACCCAACAAACCACAGAGAACAGCACTTCCTCACCTCACTCTCAGAGAACCGTAACCTCCGAGCTGAACCTTCAAGCATACTCCCACACGGGCCTACAACTAAAACACATGGCCCCAATTCACCTAACTGTGGGACCAATGGACCTTGTTCACCCAGTATACGTCTGCCATAAAGCAGCAAGACACATCAGTGTCCGACGCAGCATTAGCCCTGTGGGCGGAGAACTCCGCTATCAGCCTGAAGCTATTCAGAGCATTGAAGCAAAGACAGCAGAGCCTTCCACACGTCTCAAGACACAGCCGCTTGCCTCTCAGTCCCTGGTCGACAACCATGGCTACTTCCAAGATCATCTGCGCTGTGGACATACGATGGAACAACAGACACCTGAGTCACTACTTCCTCGTTGTCCCCAACCTACCTCATGACATCTACATTGGAGCAGACATCATGGTCCGGCTCAATGCCTGTGTGGACATCGTGAACGACGTCATATGGGCTCCCCTGTCGCACCAACTGACCACTGCAGTCAATCTCAAGAACCTTCGATCTGGTCAAACAATGCCAGATGCATGCGCCATGATCAGTGAGCAAGAAGCTACAATACCTGCCTACAGCAAGAGTGTCAGCGTCCCCTTCAACATGCGACCTGGTCAAACTCTCAACTGTAACCTAGGCTTCTTCCAACCTTCCAGGACCTGCCTAAGACTAGGACTGACCTTGGAAGCCACACCTCTCATTGAAGTGTCATCTCGTGCTGTGTATGTGTTGTTCAACAACTGTACGGCCAAAGACATCAACATTCCCAAAGCCAGTCACCTTGGATGGCTCATTAACCAGACGTTCCATGACTTTGAACTAACGGTACCGGTCATAGGCCACATACCAGCCCAACTACTGTCAGATGAATATGATGACACCGTAACGTTCACAAGACCCAATGGAACCATTGCCATCACTTCTATTCTGCCAGTGCCCAGAGAAAGCGTAATGATCGCAGAAATAACAGATGACACTCACCTCGCGGTCTACGCTGTCTCAACACAGCCCACGACAGAATCACCTGCACAGGTGACCATCAAGGCCCAGAGCCCCTCAAATTACTCAACAATGGAGGAACCCTAAGCCGGGTTCAATGTACAAATCCAACAGATCCTGAGTGAGGCGGATGCCCTCCACAAGGAAGCAGATCACCAAGGACTCAAAGAGGTTCTGTACAAGTACAAGGACTCCTTCGCAAAGGACTCCCTGGACTGTGGCCTGACTGACATCTACACGGTGTGCATCCACGAGACCCAATGGAACCATTGCCATCACTTCTATTCTGCCAGTGCCCAGAGAAAGCGTCTGCCGATCAGAGATCACAGACGACACTCACCTCGCAGTCTATGCTGTCTCAACACAGCCCACGACAGAATCACCTGCACAGATGACTGTCAAGGCCCAGAGCCTCTCAAATGACTTAACCATGGAGGAACCCTACATTGGGTTTGCCGCACAAATCCAACAGATCCTGAGTGAGGTGGATGCCCTCCACAAGGAAGCAGATCGCCAAGGACTCAAAGAGGTTCTGTACAAGTACAAGGACTCCTTCGCAAAGGACTCCCTGGACTGTGGACTGACCAACATCCACAGTGTGCGCATTCCGACAAGCCCAAATGCACCACCCACATTTGTGCGACAGTACAAGATTCCAATAACGTCATATGAGCCAGTGCAAGAAATCATAGACTCCATGTTGGAAAAGGGGGTCATCTGCCCCTGTAACAGCACGTACTCTGCCCCGATATGGCCAGTTCTAAAGCCCAACGGCAAATGGCGGCCCACCATTGACTATCGCAAATGAAACCAGCCAGTACCCTTATCGCGATGGCCGATGACTCAGTTGGACCAAGAGATTCCCAAAATCAAAGGCTCAACGATCCTTTCCACGCTGGACGTCGCCTCAGGATTTTGGACAATCCCTGTTCACCCGGATGACCAACACAAGCTGGCATTCACCTTTGGCAATCGACAATACACCTTCACACGGTGTCCCTTTGGCTATGCCAACTCACCAGCTGAATTCAACATCTTCCTGAACAAAGCATGCCCTGATGCCAGAACCAGAGGCAACCTCGTTTACGTGGATGATGTGCTTTTGAAAAGCTCAAATGTGGCAGACCACCTCAAAGAAATCGATCACGTCCTGAACCAGCTGACAACGGCAGGAGCGAATATCGCCCTCCACAAAGGACAATGGTGTAAAACCAAAGTAAACTATGTCAGCCTGCTCATCGGACGAGACTGCATCGTACCACAGTCCAGCCGCACCCAAGCAATCCAAAACATAAAGACACCCACTAACATTTCTGAGCTACGAAGCTTTCTGGGAGTGTGCAATTACTCACGACAGTTCATTGAAAACTACGCTGACATCGCACGACCACTAACCTCCCTCCTGAGAAAGGACGAACCCTTCAACTGGTCTGAAGCCCAGGACACGGCTATGAGCGAGCTCAAGCAACGTCTGTGCGCTGCACAATGCCTGGCCTACCCAGACCCAGGAAAGGAATTCTATCTGGACGCTGGATTCTCCAATCATTGCCTCAGCGCAGGCCTATACCAGCTCCACGACAAAGAAAAGCGAGTGGTAGCTTATGCCAGCAAAACGCTGCTTCCCCCAGAATGAAAGTACTCAGACTGCGGAAAAGCTTTGCTTTGCACTGTGTGGGCCATCCAGCGTTTCTCCAACTACATTGGAGCTCAGAAGGTTATCATTGAAACATGTCACCAGCCAGTCACCTTTCGCGAGTGGTCGCTTATGCCAGCAAAACACTTCTTCCCCCAGAATGCAAATACTCAGATTGCGAAAAAGCTTTGCTTTGCACTGTGTGGGCCACCCAGCGTTTCTCCAACTACATTGGAAGCCAACTAATCAGGGATGACGTGGTAACCAACGCACGCATAGCTACCTGGTTAATGACGCTCCAAGGACGGGACATCGAGGCAAGATATGCCCAAAACCACAAATCATCTCTAGGAAACGGGCTAGCAGTCTGCCAGAACTGTTCAACGGACGCGCTGCACACAGCAGCAGAACCCAAAGAACCTTCACAGCCGTAACTGACAAACCACAGGTACTTCGAGGACAATGTGTGTGAAGGAATGCCCACAGCATATGTTGATGGCTGCTCCTACAATCAACAGGGCAACTTGAAAGCTGGAGCGGGAGTGGTCTGGCTCAACAATGACCCTTGCCCGCCGCAACAATTCAAATTAGGCCCTCACTCATCGCAATATGCAGACATAGCGGCCATCCTCATCACCCTACAATTTGCTGCATCCCACAACATCAAAGAACTCCTCATCTGTAGCGACTCAAACTATGCCCGCCTAAGCTTCACATGCCATCTAGCTGGATGGAAAGACAGCTAACAAAAAGCCTGTCAAACATCAAGAACTCTTCCAAGCATGCAATGCCATTGTCACAGAACATGACATGATCGTTTATTGGAAAAAGGTCCAAGGTCACTCACGTCAACCAGGACAAGACAAAGCTCTCAATGACAAAACTGATACCCTCGCCAAAGCAGGTGCATTACACGGAGAGTCCTGGACATTTCCTGCCCTCCCACCCA